>NC_072776.1:35838497-35997989 GCF_022539595.1 Amphiprion ocellaris | reverse complement strand
TGGATGTGCTTCAGACAAAGGAACGGGTGGATTCCAGGGTGGGAGAGAGACTGCAGGTGATTGGCTCAGGTGTTGTGAGTGACAGTGAGGAGGTCCAATACTGTGAAAGTGACTGATTGTGACTGATTGCAGTGGTCTGTTCATGTTGGGATTCTTGATGGCCAACTATGAACTACTGCAGAGTGAACTACTGCAGAGGGAACTACTGCAGAGCGAACTACTGCAGAGTGAACTAATCCAGAGTGAACTATTGCAGAGTGAACTACTGCAGAGTGAACTACTGCAGAGTGAACTATTGCAGAGTGAGTGCTACATGTGCAATTAAGGCAATGCAGACAAACAAAGCTCCCAGCCCAGACAGATTTTCTGTCAAATTCTATAGAAAATTTCCTGACAAGCTGGCTCCAATTCTTCTGTCTGTATTTAATGAGTCTCCTGTAGGTGGCACTTTGCCTCCTACTTCTGCATTCCTACTGATGCTAAAAGCATCAGTAACTCTGCTTTTGAAAAAGGATAAAGACCCTTATCTCTTTGAAATGTGGACGTTAAAGTGCTGGCAAAATTACTCGTTATGCGTTTGGAAAAGGTACTTCCAAATATAATATCGGAGGAGCAGAATGGATTCATAAAGGGAAGGTACCTTTTCTCCAACACTCGTACGCTCTTCGATTTGATTTACTCCAAAAACCATGCTGAACTCCCTGAGATTGCTCTCTCTCTCTCGATGCTGAGAAAGCATTCGACAGGGTGGAATGGGATTATCTTTTTGCCGTGTTACGAAAATTTGGGTTTGGGAATAACTTTGTGTCATGGATTCGCCTTTTATATACAGCTCCACAAGCCAGCATACACACAGATGATAAACAGTCTGACTATTTCCCTCTAACACGTGGAACACGCCAAGGATGTCCACTCTCTCCCCTCTTATTTGCCCTGGCGATGGAACCACTTTCCATTAAGTTAAGGTCTCCTCTGTTCACTGGGGTTGTGCGTAAGGGTGTTGAACATAAACTGCTTTTATACGCGGATGATATGTTATTATTTATAACCGATCCTGCATCTAGTATGCATCTATTTTATCTGTTCTGTACAATTTTACTTCCTTTTCAAGGTACAAATTAAATCTTCAAAAAGTACATGTTACCCTAATAATACTCCTGCTCTCCACCTTCGATACACAGATATGCCCTTTAAATTCAGTAGAACCGGCTTTAAATAGCTTGGCATTAACGTCACCTGCACACTACCCAGCCTACTTACAGTTAACTTTGAGCCGCTCATCTCTAAGACCAAGACTGACTTTGAAAGATGGAGCAGTTTGCCACTTTCATTGATTGGCAGAGTAAATGCAGTAGAAATGAATATTTTATCCAAATTTCTTTTTCTGTTTCAAAATATTCCACTTTTACTCTCTCAAAAGTTTTTCAAAACTCTTGACCAGTGAATAAACACCTTTATGTGGGGAGGGAAAGCGCCAAGAATTTCTAAATCTCTGCTTCAAAGGTGCAAAATTAGCGGTGATATAGCATTACCTGACTTTCGGTTTTGTTATTGGGCTGTTCATATTCACAAGGCTCTCTACTGGCTTGAACCCCCTAATATCCCTTGGGGTAAACTTGAGGTTCTTCCTTGTATTTAATCTTCCCTCTCTGCTCTACTGTTTTCCTCCATGCCACTAAAAATTAGCTATTATACAGATAATCCTGTTGTCTTTAACACATTAAAAATTTGGCAGCAATTCAGATGTCACTTTAAGTTTTTATCTGCATCAATTTTGGCCCCAATATACAATAATCATTTATTTCCCCCTTCAATGTTAGACTCTACTTTCTTGCAGTGGTACAGAAAATGTATCAAGAATTATCAAGATTTATATGTAGATGGAGTATTCTCTACTTTCTCTTCTCTGGCTTCTTCATATGAGCTACGTCAATCACATCTCTTCAGATATTTTCAAATTAGGCATAATACTTGCACCACCTTTCCTAATTTCCCTTCACTTCCTTCTAAACCACCATGGACCGATGTGCTTTCTTTGAATCCACATCAAAAGACATTAATTTCCAAAATTTATAACTATCTAGTCTCATTCAAAAATGGCGGAACTATCAAATCCAAAGTTAAGTGGGAACAGGAGCTGGGAGCAGAGATAAGCATGGAATGTTGGGAGGCAGCCATTGATAGAATCCAGACTACCACTACGTGTGCTAGGCTTAGCCTGATACAACTTAAAGTACTGCACACAGCTCATTTCTCCAAATCTAGGCTTTCAGTTATATATCCACATGTTTCAGACATCTGTAGCAGGTGCCATAATACTCCCTGCAATCTCAGCCACATGTTCTTCCTATGTCCAGAGTTGCATGGCTATTGGAATGGATCCTTCAAAACTTTATCCACAGCGCTTGGTTTAAATGCGCAACCATGTTCTCATGTCGCCATCTTTGGTGTGTCTATTGAAACACTTCTAAATGCTCTAAATGCGAAGCAGAAACAAATAATTGCATTTACATCTTTTATAGCTCAACGTACAATACTGTTACACTGGAACTCTCCTAAGAGTCTGTCCTTTTCCCAGTGGCTTAGGGGGGTCATGTTTTTTCTTAAACTGGAGAAAATAAAGTACACTATCAGGGGCTCCAGGGGGGAATTTTTTCATACATGGCAACCCTTTATATCCCATTTTAATGCCATGCACCGCTTACCTATGGACTAATCAGAGCACTACCAGAGTAGATAGTTTAGGTTTCATCCTTTACCTAATGGCATCTGCCCCTTCACAGTGAGGCACAGAGAGTGTGTGTGCATGTGCCTGTACGTGTACGTGTGTGTGTATGTGTACGTGTGTGTGTGCCTGTGCATGTGCATGTGTGTGTACTGTGTACTGTGTGTGTGCGTGTGCATGTGCATGTGTGTGTGTGTACTGTGTACTGTGTGTGTGCGTGTGCATGTATGTGTGCCTGTGCATGTGCGTGTGTGTGTACTGTGTACTGTGTACTGTGTACTGTGTACTGTGTGTGTGCGTGTGCATGTGCGTGGGTCTGTTGGGGCTTTGGGCTTAGGTTGACGCTTCCAGGGCTTAGAATGTACCATCTTTAGGCCTGAAATTATATGGTACTATTTCTGTTTGTTTTGAAATGCAGTTTGTCACTACAGTCAAATATGTATTTAAAGTAATGTCTATTTCAAACTATTGAATGTGCATTGATATATATACACGTATGTATTTCTCTTTTTCCTGCTACTGTACCAATATATATTTAGCTGTATTTGTTCAAAGATATTACTGAATATTGTTTTGCGTATGCCTGGATGTCATACCTCACTGTTCTAAATAAAAGTTTTTAAACATTCAGTTTATTTCAGACTAATAGTTATAAATAATAAATTAAAATTAGTATATAATATTTGACTCTAGTGAGCTTCCGCCAGATGTCTGAGCTTCTCATCCTATCTCTGACGTTCTACGTCCCACATCCAGTCCACACCACCAGGGGGCGCCCAGGTACCTCCTGTCTGGTGAATTTAGTAGCCAATCCTGATTTGCCTGGTGTTACTTCTTCAGACTGTGTCCATCTGAGCTCCATGAGGCCCCCAGGCTCGGCCACCAGATGTTCCCAGGTCTGTCTCCAGGGGGGGTCCTGGTTCCTCTGACCCAGGTGAGATGGTGGATTTCCTTTTAAAAGGTTTCATCGAGGTTTTCTAAATCACTCTTTGTCTGGTCCTGGCTCTTCTGGTGGGGAATCCACAGGATGTTCTCGTAAAGTCTTGGAGATCATTCAGATGTTTTATTGTAAACACCAGATGAATCTTCATGATCTTTTAGGTCAGTAGCAGTTTGATCTTTAACTCTTCATGGATCCATTTCCTCCAGTCTTCCTTATTGTGGAGCCATGTAGACGGACCTTAACGGAGGCCAGTGAGGTCTGCAGATCTTTAGATGTTCCTCTGGGTTCTTTGTGACCTCCTGGATTAAATGTTGATGTTTTTGGAGAAATGTTGGTCATTGATCCACCCTTGAAGGTTCTCCACTGTTTCATGTTTCTCCATGTGTGGATAATGTCTCCCACTGAGGTTCTCTGGAGTCCCAGAGCCTCAGCAATGGCTTTGGAACCCTCCAGACTGATGAATGTCCATGACTGTGTTCCTCATCTATTCTTGAATCTCTTTAGAATGTGGCATCATGTTCTGCTTTCTGAGACCCTTCAGCTGCTTCACAGTGAAGACAGGTTCTATCTAGTGATGTTTAGGTTCCACCAGCCTGGCAGGAACCACCTGAAGGTCTGGATGGAGAACCTGAACCCAAATAACAAATGAATCTGGTCCTTCAGTGGATTGGTAGCTAAGGGGGCGAGAACGAGATGGACTGGACAGAATTTTACCTTCAGTAAATGAAATCATGATTTAAAAACTGCATTTTGTGTTTTCTTGAGTTTTCTTTTTCTGATATTAAATTAGTTTGATGATCTGAAAAATTTCAGTGACAAATATTTAAAAATATCAAATAGCCGACAGCTCTGAAGCTCCTAAAGATACATTTACCACCAAACATCCCAAAATAACCACAAAAAGCCTCCAAATGAGCTCAAAAGAAAACAGCTGTGGGTTTGAGGGAACAGATCTGTGGATTAGATGACATCAAACCTGCTTCATCACTGCTAGTCCCACTGATCTGAGGTCTGTTCAAACCTTCAGACAGGTTCTCCAGGACGACCTCTGACCTCTGACCTCCCACTTCCTGTAGAGACCTGCAGGACCCTCTGATGTTTGCTGAAGCTCATTACTGATGGAAACATGAACTCTAGTCACAAACTGACGGCTCATAAAACCTCCTGAACCTGTTTCTGCTGATTTACAGGCTGCTGGTGGGTTTATGGGATGGAGGAGGACTTCCTGCACTATGATGGACTTCAAGACACACAAAAAAAACACAGAGAATTCAAATCCAGAGCTCATTAGTATTCATGTATTATTATAATATTTCTATAAGCTTTGACCTGCTGGTGGCGCTAAACTGGAAACTGATGAATGAGTGAATAATAGAAGCCCTCAGTTTTCAGATTAAAGGTTTTTTTTTTTACAGATCAGAGTTTCTGAAGAACTTTTATCCACAGAAACTCACAAACATCAGGCTGCAGCTGTTAACCACGACCGGAAGTGCTGCAGCACACGGCGGCCTTCAAAATAAAAGCACGGGCCAACAGGCGAAGCAGCCTGTCGATAAAATCACAATCAGAAACAGAAGCTGCTGTTTGGACTGAAGACAGGATGAGTTAATCAATAATCAGTGATCAATCAAGAACAGCTTACGTGATTAAACTGATAATTAGTTCAGGTTTGTTTTATAAATTAAATCTTTAATCAGGAAACAGTTTGAAGATGTTTGATGTGTTTAAATGAAGTGATTCATTTATAAAGAATCCATAATTAAATAATGATTAAAGGATCAGATTATTAACAAATATGTCTGGAGTTTGAATGAGCACAAATTCAACATTTACTGATAAAAGTACCATAAATATGATCACAAACGGACAAAATAAAACAGTAAAACAAAAACAGAAATGAAAAAAGAGAATTTTCTGTTTAAAATCAGGAAATGTTTTATTTTTAATCTTTATTTAGCAAAATCAGAGACGATTGATAGACATCAAAAAAAATCATCATATCCAAAAATCACACTTTAAGAGCAAAAGAACCAATAAATATTAAATAAATCATCGGGGCAAATTAATAAAAAAAAGTCAGAAAATACAAAAACAAACAAACAGTTTCCTTAAATCAAAAACTCAAAGATTCTCATCATTAATTCATTTCCTCATTTAAACGTCGGTTTCATTATTTTTCCTCAAACTTCACATTAATCTGAAAGAAGAATAACTGAGATGTTTAATCAGAAATATTTCAAAAAAATAATAATTTCAGCTTCTTAATTCTGAATATTTTGCTGTTGGTTTGTTCTTTTATTTCATATTAAACAACATTTTAAATATTAAAGCATCACACAGACATGAATAGAAACGGACCTCTGGTTGTCTTCATTAATTTCTATTTCTCTGCCTACTTTCAAACCATCTATTCAGTTTTTAGCTTCAGTTTTTACTTTCTGGACAGATTTAAACCTTCATGTTTTCTGCTGGTTTCCCTCTGGATCAAAAAAGTCTCTGATCACCAACCAATCAATCGATAATTAAATAAAATAACCATCAGATGTGTTCCTGGTTGGTTGTTTCTAAAACATCGTAGGATCTGAACTCTGGGATTTTAATTATTTTTAAATAACTTCTTATAATAAATTAGATTTTAGGTCCCAAACGTTAACATTTTAATTATTCAGATAAATGTAGAAAATAAATCACAACATTAATATTTCATCTAATCAGGTAAATCTCTAGAATGATTCATATTGTAGGTTCTTAACCCTCGTGTCGTCCTGCAGGTCAAATTGACCCAGTTTAAAGTTTGAAAATGTGGAAAAAATATATATTTTCACAGTGAAACTTCTGATCTTTGAACATTTTTTGGTGGAAAAAAAGAAATGTTAAAAATGTTTCTTTAAGAACATTCACATAAAAATCGACCAAAATCCAGCAAATTTCAATGGATTTTGGTTGATTTTTATGTGAATGTTCTTAAAGGAAATATTAGAAATTTTACTGATATATATGGAATCACTTTAGATATTTTTAGGATTTTTTTGGAAGATCTTTACTCATTTTTTGAAAATATTTACAAGAATTTTCTTGACAAATTTGGAGGATTTTTTAAAATATATATATAAAAAATTTGAAACATAAAAAAAATTAAAGGGAAGCTTTTAAGGAATTATTGGAACTTTCTTCCTGAAGGTTTGGCACATTTTCAGAAATTTGGGGAATTTTTGCTGAATTTTTGTATTTTTTTCAGACAAGAAAACAATATTTTTTGGTGCCTGTAATTGAGGACAACAGGAGGGTTAATCTTTAAAAATTAGTTGTGCGAATTATTGTTTTTATGAATAACAGTGAGTTTCATTTACTAAAACTACCTTTATTTTAATATATATTAGTTAAATATTTGATTTATTCACTTCAACAGATGAAGTCTATAAATAAATAATATTCAGTCTGAGCTTGTGGTTTGTTTTATTTTGAAGTCCTGACCGGAAGTCGCCTCCTCTCCGCCCTCACCGCCTCCAGCTTGACCTCCAGTAACTTTCCTCCACGTTCTGTTCTGCAGCAGAACCTCCAGCAGAAGCTCCCAGAACCTCCAGAGCTCCTCTCCGCTCCTCGACCCGCTCAGACACGAACCAGGAGGACCGGAGCCGGGATGAGCCGGTCCCGGTGAACCCTCCCTCCCTCCCTCCGCTCCGGTTCTCCCCCCACACCGAGCCGCTCCGTCCCCGCCTCGGAGGCCATGGGCTGCGGCCTGAGGAAGCTGGAGGACCCGGAGGACAGCAGCCCCGGGAAGATCTACTCCACCCTGAGGAGGCCGCAGGTGGAGACCAGAACCGACACGGTGCTGGAGTACGTCCTGCTGGACTTCAGCCTGGAAGGTAATCAATACCTCTGATCGATCACTGATCAGCAGGACTGGAAACTGTTAAAGTCAGATTTGTGGTTATTTTCATCATTTTTGGTTCAAATCTGAAGGATTTCCTCATTAATCAATAATCAAACATCCTAAATATGAAACCTGGTCGATACTTTATTGATTACTGATCAGCAGGAACAGAACTGGAAACTCCTAAAGTCAGAATCAGTTCCAGATTCACTGATTTATTTCATTGATTTCACATCAGAGCTTCAGGAAAAGATCATTTTCATGATTATTGATTTAATCTGAAGGATTTCCTCAATTAATCAAACATCCTGAATATCAGCGATAATCAATAGAAAAACCGAAAACAGTCAACATTTGTCCTTTTTGTCTTCAATAATTCAGATTTTTATTCACCATAAATGAACTGAATTCATGTTTATTCATTTTCTTTCATCTGAATTTTTACTGAAATTTCAACATTTTACTGAATTTTATTTTATTTTTTTATTTTTGTTGATTCAACTTATTTTTAAAGAAAAACTTTCATATTTCAGTGCAGATTTTCTGGTTTCTTTGCTCTTTGAACTCATTGATTAACAGAGTGAACTGATCAGCTGATTGATTACTGATTTTATCTGATATTTTCTGGTTTTATCTGAGCAGAACTCCGTTTTTAGCTGTTTAATAATAATAATAATAATAATAATAACAAACATGTTTCATTCTTTGATCAAATATTCTGCAGATGAATCAATAATCAATAACTGTATTTGAAGTCATCTTTAGATTCTTTCTGATGTTTTCAGATTTTTGTCGTCGTGTTTTTTTTAGTTTTTATACTGATTTTAGCGTCTTTCTGAGACGTGTTCAGATATTTCCTCTATGAGGAACCAGGAGGTGAAGATCTGAGAGGATTCTTCTAACATCTGATCATCTCACTGATGGAAAATAAAACAATCCAGGAGATAAATCAGACTTAAGTTGGACAGAAGCTCTTCATGTTTGTTCATTTAGAAGCACATTTATTGAACATCATTAAACCTCCTGTTGTCTTCATTTACAGGCACCAAAAGTATTGTTTCCTTGTCTGAAAAAAATCCCTAAATTTAGTAAAAAAAATTCCCGAAATTTCTGAAAATTGGCGAAACCTTCAGGAAGAAAATTCCAGTAATTAGTTAAAAGTTTCCCTTGGCAAGAAAATTCTTGTAAATATTTTCAAAAAATGAGTAAAAATATTCCAAAAAAATCCTAAAAATATCTAAAGTGATTCCATATACACTATATTACCAAAAGTATTCGCTCACCTGCCTTGACTTGCATATGAACATAAGTGACATCCCATTCCTAATCCATAGGGTTCAATATGACGTGGGTCCACCCTTTACAGCTAGAACAGCTTCAACTCTTCTGGGAAGGCTGTCCACAAGGTTTAGGAGTGTGTTTATGGGAATTTTTGACCATTCTTCCAGAAGCTCATTTGTGAGGTCACACACTGATGTTGGACCAGAAGGTCTGGCTCTCAGTCTCCACTCTAATTCATCCCAAAGGTGTTCTATGGGGTTGAGGTCAGGACTCTGTGCAGGCCAGTCAAGTTCATCCACACCAGACTCTGTCATCCATGTCTTTATGGACCTTGCTTTGTGCACTGGTGCACAGTCATGTTGGAAGAGGAAGGACCAGCTCCAAACTGTTCCCACAAAAGTTGGGGAGCATGGAATTGTCCAAAATGTCTTGGTATGCTGAAGCATTCAGAGTTCCTTTCACTGGAACTAAGGGTCCCAAGCCCAGCTCCTGAAAAAACAAGCCCACACCATAATCCCCCCTCCACCAAAACTTTACACTTGGCACAATGCAGGTCCCACAAGTATGGTTCTCCTGACAACCACCAAACCCAGACTGGTCCATCAGATTGCCAGATGGAGAAGCGTGATTGGTCACTCCAGAGAAGGCGTCTCCACTGCTCTAGAGTCCAGTGGTGGCTGCTTTACACCACTGCATCCCACGCTTTGCATTGCACTTGGTGATGTATGGCTTGGATGCAGCTGCTCGGCCATGGAAACCCATTCCATGAAGCTCTCTGCTGAAGCACTGTTCTGGAGCTAATCTGAAGGCCACATGAAGTTTGAAGGTCTGTAGCGATGGACTCTGCAGAAAGTTGGCCACCTCTTCGCACTATGCTCCTCAGCATCCACTGACCCTGCTCCATCAGTTTACGTGGCCTACCACTTGGTGGCTGAGTTGCTGTCGTTCCCACACACTTCCACTTTCTTATAATACAGCTGACAGTTGACTGTGGAATATTTAGGAGCCAGGAAATGTCACAACTGGATTTGTTGCACAGGTGGCATCCTATCACAGTTCCACGCTGGAATTCACTGAGCTCCTGAGAGTGAGCCATTATTTCACAAATGTTTGTAAAAGCAGTCTGCAGCCTAGGTGCTGGATTTTATACACCTGTGGACATGGAAGTGATTGGAACACCTGATTCTGATTATTTGGATGGGTGAGCCAATACTTTTGGCAATATAGTGTATATCAGTAAAACTTCTAAAATTTTCTTTAAGAACATTTTTTTTAAACATTTCTTTCTTCCACCAAAAAATGTTCAAAAATTTCCCAAAAATGTTGACAATGTGGACATCAGAAGTTTCAATGTGAAAATCTATTTTTTCCACATTTTTAAACTTTAAAACGGGTCAATTTGACCTGCAGGACGACACGAGGGTTAAGAACTTTTATCTTTAAATCCGTCGGCTGTCCTCTGTTCTCTGGTTTATACTCAGACTATTATCTATTAAACATCCTTTAGTCTGAATCTTTCTGTTTCTTGAGTCCTGAACTCATTCACTGATGTTTTATTTCTGATTTTATTTCATCTTTTGGTCTTTTTTTTCATCTTTTCTGTCGTTTTTCCACAAACATTTCCAGCTGCCAGTTGATTTTCTGCTTGTGTTTGATGAGGAACTGGATTTATTTTAATTTTTCCAGCGTCAGTTGACCAGAATAAAGATTAAAATCTTTATTTAAGCTCAACACACCTGAAGGATCGGCTGATTGGTCTAAATGTTGCTCTAGAACTCCTCGTTACTTCAGTGTTCTCCTAGGAGAACCAAACTTTGAGGCATTTCTCTGCTTGCTGTGACGGTAAACTGGATGTTTTAATGTTCCGACTGATGTTTCCATGAAGCTGCTGTACTGAACTCTTCTAACAGGAAGTCCAGAAATAACACAAATAATCTGTTTATTTATAACACGTCTCGACTGGTTCCTCGTTCTGAAACGTTCCTCTTTGGTTCTAAATCTGTCCTCAGATGGTTTATTATTATTATTATTAGTGGTAGTAGTATTAATCTCTCAGCATCTACAGAGAACTAGAACCAGAATGTCAGTCTAACGAGCGACAAGAAATAAACTGGGTCAGCAGGCTTTACCCTGGAACACACACTAACACACACTTACACACACTAACACACACGTAAACACACTTAGACACACTAACAAACACTAACACACAATAAGACACACTAACACACACTAACATACCCCCATGATGCTCTAGTTGTTGCCATAGAAACCAACCAGTTGCTGTTTTTTCCGTTAATCCTTCATCTGCTGCTGCAATCGACCCGTTTATTAATAAAACCAACAGTTAGAGTCCAGTTAGAGACCAGTTAGATCCCAGTTAGAGTCCAGTTAGAGTCCAGTTAGAGACCAGTTAGAGACCAGTTAGATCCCAGTTAAAGTCCAGTTAGATCCCAGTTAGATCCCAGTTAGAGTCCAGTTAGAGTCCAGTTAGAGTCCAGTTAGATCCCAGTTAGATCCCAGTTAGAGTCCAGTTAGAGACCAGTTAGAGTCCAGTTAGAGACCAGTTAGAGACCATTTAGAGTCCAGTTAGATCCCACTTAGAGTCCAGTTAGAGACCAGTTAAAGTCCAGTTAGATCCCAGTTAGAGTCCAGTTAGATCCCAGTTAGAGTCCAGTTAGAGTCCAGTTAGAGACCAGTTAGAGACCAGTTAGATCCCAGTTAAAGTCCAGTTAGATCCCAGTTAGATCCCAGTTATAGTCCAGTTAGAGTCCAGTTAGAGTCCAGTTAGATCCCAGTTAGATCCCAGTTAGAGTCCAGTTAGAGACCAGTTAGAGTCCAGTTAGAGACCAGTTAGAGACCATTTAGAGTCCAGTTAGATCCCACTTAGAGTCCAGTTAGAGTCCAGTTAGAGACCAGTTAAAGTCCAGTTAGATCCCAGTTAGAGTCCAGTTAGATCCCAGTTAGAGTCCAGTTAGAGACCAGTTAGATCCCAGTTAGAGACCAGTTAGAGTCCAGTTAGATCCCAGTGAGAGTCCAGTTAGATCCCAGTGAGAGTCCAGTTAGGGACCAGTTAGAGTCCAGTTAGATCCCAGTTAGATCCCAGTTAGAGACCAGTTAGAGTCCACTTAGAGTCCAGTTAGAGTCCAGTTAGAGACCAGTTAGAGTCCAGTTAGAGACCAGTTACAGACCAGTTAGAGTCCAGTTAGATCCCAGTTAGATCCCGGTTAGAGTCCAGTTAGAGACCAGTTAGATCCCAGTTAGAGTCCAGTTAGAGTCCAGTTAGAGTCCAGTTAGAGACCAGTTAGAGACCATTTAGAGTCCAGTTAGATCCCACTTAGAGACCAGTTAGAGTCCAGTTAGATCCCAGTGAGAGTCCAGTTAGGGACCAGTTAGAGTCCAGTTAGAGACCAGTTAGAGACCAGTTAGAGTCCAGTTAGATCCCAGTGAGAGTCCAGTTAGGGACCAGTTAGAGTCCAGTTAGAGACCAGTTAGATCCCAGTTAGAGACCAGTTAGAGTCCACTTAGAGTCCAGTTAGAGTCCAGTTCGAGACCAGTTAGAGTCCAGTTAGAGACCAGTTAGAGACCAGTTAGAGTCCAGTTAGAGACCAGTTAGAGTCCAGTTACCGACCAGTTAGAGTCCAGTTAGAGTCCAGTTAGAGTCCGGTTAGAGACCGATTAGAGTCCGGCTAGAGTCCAGTTAGAGACCAGTTAGAGACCAGTTAGAGTCCATTTAGAGACCAGTTAGATCCCAGTTAGAGACCAGTTAGAGACCAGTTAGAGTCCAGTTAGAGACCAGTTAGATCCCAGTTAGAGACCAGTTAGAGACCAGTTAGAGTCCAGTTAGAGACCAGTTAGATCCCAGTTAGAGACCAGTTAGAGTCCACAGATAGGGGCTTTCGACCAAAGAGCACCAGGTGCTAGGTTGGTTCAAAGTTGAGAGCCAGTGCTTTTTTGGTTCAAACCTCGTGCCGCCCCAGAACGGGTTTGTGTTTCCATTCAGAAGGAGCAAAGTTGGAGCTGCGTCATTGCGCCACCACAAAACGTGTGTACGTACTGCGTACGTAGCCGTTCAACAGCGTTCACGCCGTATGGAAACCCACACAACAACAATGGAGGACTTCATTGGAGTGGTGTTCATGGCTTTGCTAGTGTGTCTCGCCATCGCTGAACAACAAAACCTTCTGTTAGGGGTTACCCATCGGCGTCGCCGTTCCAATGCCCAGCGATCACGTTTGAGAAGAAAGGTAATTATCAAAGACGTTTGGATACTTAACAGTAAACGTGCTAGCGTTAGCTTAGCTACTTAGCTTCGACTACGCTTGCATTGACTACTTAGCGGTTAAACACGCGCAATAAGTTGATGACCATATCCATGTTTATCTTTTTAGATGTTTTTAGATGTCACCCCGCCCTCTGCCCGTGACGTGCTCGGCTCTCAACTCTGGCCACCTCTGGCCCAGCAACGAGTTGGTGCCCGAAACGGCCCCAGTTTTTGGAGCCCGGAGCCGCAGCTCCGGTGGTCGAAACACAAAAAACCGGCGCCAAGTCGGGCGCCGGCTCCAACGCCGAACGGGCTCCACCCCGGTCGAAAAGAGGGTTTAGAGTCCAGTTAGAGTCCACTTAGAGTCCAGTTAGAGTCCAGTTAGAGACCAGTTCGAGTCCAGTTACAGACCAGTTACAGACCAGTTAGAGTCCAGTTAGAGACCAGTTAGAGTCCAGTTACCGACCAGTTAGAGTCCAGTTACCGACCAGTTAGAGTCCAGCTCTTTGATTCATTGATTCTTTAGTTCTTTAGTTCTGTGGTTCTTTAGTTCTATGGTTCTGTGGTTCTTTAATTCTATGGTTCTGTAGTTCTTTAGTTCTGTGATTCTGTGGTTCTTTAGTTCTGTGGTTCTGTAGTTCTGCTCATTGCGAGTTCTGGGTTCTAATGTTCTAAATCATCTCCAGACTGTCATTATTTCATCTGATTATTAATAAACTAAACATCTGTTTAGATTTTCTACTACTACTGTCTGTCTGTAGGTTCTGGTTCTCCAGGTTCCTTCAGTCTGTAGGTTCTGGTTCTGCTGGTTCCCTCCGTCTGTAGGTTCTGGTTCTGCTGGTTCCTTCAGTCTGTAGGTTCTGGTTCTGCTGGTTCCCTCCGTCTGTAGGTTCTGGTTCTGCTGGTTCCTTCAGTTTGTAGGTTCTGGTTCTGCTGATTCCTTCCATCTGTAGGTTCTGGTTCTTGTTCTACTGGTTCCTTCCATCTGTAGGTTCTGGTTCTGCTGGTTCCTTCAGTCTGTAGGTTCTTCAGGTTCCTTCAGTCTGTAGGTTCTGGTTCTGTAGGTTTAAGTCTTACTTTTATTAAACTGACCTGAGAACATCTCTATGGTTCTGTAGATGTTCTCCAGCACCACGTGTAGAACTCTAACTTTGGTAAAGCAGAACTAAAGCAGAAGAACGTTGAGGTTTGTTGGAGAGAAACCAGTTTAATGATGTTCTCAGAGTGTGGAGAAGAACTGGACGGTTCCAGACCGTTCATGTGGGACGTCACTAATTAGACGTTCTCGGTTCTGGATGTTCTTCCAAGTTCCTGCTGCCAGATAATCATAAAGGAGCCTCAGAGCCCATCTGGTCCTGTTCTCCTGGCCCAGCTTCACACTCTCAGAGAAGATCTGACCAGAGCAGAAATGTTCCAGATGGAGAACACAGAACATTGTGACTGTTTGGTTTAAAACTGAGCTGATGGGTTCTAGGTTCTTCCAGATGGTTGTGATGTTTGAGGATCATTGATTACTGATCAGCTTCAGAGAGAATCCTTTATTTAAACCATTTATCAGCCAGAAGCTCCAAACTCTGAAGGAAACATCTGAGCTTCAGGTTTCTGAAACCTGAAGGAATTCTGTGTTTTCTGACAGTTCAGTCAGAAAAATGAACGATATCTGATTAGAATCACTTCATTCTACTTTTATTCACTCAAAACGAACCAAAAATGAACAGATTGGACCTGATTCTGTTAAAAACTAAAACATCTACAGAGAGACTGAGAAGAGAACCAGGAAATAAACGCAGCAGAACCAGAGAACAGAGGAGCAGGTTGTTGGAGATCCATCCAGCATGGAGGAACATCTACTGATAATGAGCAGAGTAGAGAGGAAACATGGAGATAGAAAAACATCTACAGGATGAGGAGATGAAACCACCAGAGAGAGACACAAAATGACAAAAATGAGACATGTATTTTTGTTACATTTTTACTGTATTTTTACTATTTTTTTTCTATATTTTTACTGTATTTTGCTGTATTTTATTACGCTACCATTCAAAAGTCTGGGGCCACTTAGAAATGTTCTTATTTTTGAAAGAAAAGCATTTTTTTCAATGAATATAGCATTAAATGAATGATAAATCCAGTGTAGACATTGTTAATGTGGTAAATGACTATTCTAGCTGGAAACAGCTGATTTTTAATGGAATATCTCCATAGAGGTACAGAGGAACATTTCCAGCAACCATCACTCCTGTGTTCTAATGCTACATTGTGTTAGCTAATGGTGTTGAAAGGCTCATTGATGATTAGAAAACCCTTGTGCAGTTATGTTAGCACATGAATAAAAGTGGGAGTTTTCATGGAAAACATGGAATTGTCTGGATGAACCCAAACTTTTGAACAGTAGTATATTGTGAAGCATTTTGGACAATTTTTGAGTCCGTTTCAAGGTATTTTAGACCAGTTTAGAGTCAGATTGGACATTTTTCCCGTTTTGCAGTGAGTTTTGATTTTTTTTTGTCATTTTGGACAAACTTTGAGTAATTCTAGATGAGTTTTTAATCAATTTACACAAGTTTCAAGTTATTTGGGACAATTATGAGTCACTGGATGATCTCAGAGCCGTTTTAGACCATTTTTGACATAGTTTGGTGATGTTTTAGTCATTTTGGACAAGTACTGAATCATTTAGGACAACGTTGGAGTCATTTCAGACAACCTGGACAGGTTTTAAGTTCTTTGGGACCATGTCTTTGATGTTTCAGACTAGTTATTATCATTTAAACAAAAGCTGAGTCGTTGTGGACTTTCCATTGTTCTGACATGTTATTTATGAAAAATGAGTGACTTCTCCTCACTGAGAGCTAAAGACCACCATCACATCACACTAAATACCGATAGAAATGATTAATAATAGAGTTAATAATGAGTTATAAACAATGTTGGGATTTTTTGGTTTCTAAACATCATGAATGTTCCTGAGAAACTAACAGGAGCTTCAATGGTTGAACTTCACACGATTAGTTCCAAATCTGCTGATAATCTGGACGTTGTGTCTGATAAATGGTGTGATTTAGTGTTTTTTATTTATGGACATCATGACTCTAGAGTGTTCCAGAGAGTTCCAGTGGTCCTCAGCTGGTTCTTCATCTCCTTCTGGTATCTGGGTCGCTGCTGGGGCCGCCGGAGGCTCTCTGGTCTTCAGGACTGGAACTGTGGATTAAACTGGGACAATCCGAAGGTTTCTGACATGATGAACCTGAAGTGACGTTATCGGTTCTCTGAAGCAGAGCTGGTTCTGTTCTGACCCACTTAGAGCTCCCTGCTGCTGATTATTCCTGTAATCTGTCTGATCTGAGTCCAGCGGTCGGTGGATTATTTCAGATTAAACTCAGTGTTTAGGTATTAAAGCTGGAGGACAGTTCAGGGACAGAACAAACTGAATCACACGATGAGTTTAACGATCTGAAATCAGGATGACATTCTGCTACAATCTGAGATTAGCTTCTTTCCTCATCACATTTCTGGTTCTCTTCAGGAACCTCAGATTAGAATTGAGACTTTGGAACTGAGTCGATGCTAAAACAGAGAATCCAACAGTCCTTGTTTTTACCTGAACAGGTGGCATGAACTACCTCATCTTTAGGCTAATGTAGCAGCTAGCATTATCTTGTTTAGGCTATCATTAGCTTGTTTATACTGATATAGCAGTTAGTGTTATCTTGTGCCAGCTAATGTAGCAGCTAGCATTAGCTTGTTTAAGCTAAAGTAGTGCCTGACATCACCTTTTTAGGCTAGCATTATCTTGTTTAGGCTAGTGAAGCATCTAATGTTAACTTGTTTCAGCTAATGTAGTGAATAGCATTATCTTGTTTAGGCTATCTTGAGCTTGTTTACATTGATATAGCAGCTAGTGTTGTCTTGTGTCAGCTAATGTAGCAGCTAGCATTATCTTGTTTAGGTTATCATTAGCTTGTTTATACTGATATAGCAGTTAGTGTTATCTTGTGCCAGCTAATGTAGCAGCTAGCATTATCTTGTTCAAGCTAAAGTAGCGCCTGACGTCACCTTCTTTAGGCTAGCAATATCTTGTTTAGGTTAATGAAGCAGCTAATGTTACCTTGTTTAGGCTAATGTAGTGACTAGCATTATCTTGTTTTGATTAACATAGCAGCTAACATTGTCTTGGTTTGGCTAGCAAAGTGGCTAACATTATTTTGCTTAGACTACTGGTGTTGAATGTTTAAACTTACATAGGAGCTAATGTCACCCTGTACAGGCTAACTATGTAGCTAACATTGTTTTTTTTTGGCTAGTCACTTGTGGTGGCTAATGCTGTCTTATATGAGCTGATGTAGCGGCTAAAACCATCTTGTTTAGGCTAACACTATGTTGATGTTCTCTTTTTTTGGGCTGATGTGGTGACTAACCGCTACATTAGCATAAACCTTATTTAAGCTAACACAGCAGCTAATGTGATCTTGTGTAGGCTAATGTGGCTAATGTTACCTTGTTTAGGTTAAAGCAGCAGATAACATCTTGTTTTGGCAAACATAGCAGCTAACTTTTCTTGTTGGCCTGTGTAGTCGCTGCTGTTTTCTTGTTTTGGCTAACATAGAGGCTAACATTATCTTCTTTATGCGGTAGTAACAACTAATGTCATTTTGTTGAAGCTAATGTAGAGGCTAGCATTGTTTTGTTTTGGCTGATGTAGCAGCTAATGTTATATTTTTTAGACTAGTATAGCAGCTAATTTTCTCTTGTTTCAGTTAACTTAACAGCTAAAGTTATCTCGTTTGCTTTACCTTGTTAGGCTAACGATGTTTAGGCTCATGGATGCAGCAGTTTAATTGGTTCAGTACTTTGTTTATATTTAAATATCTGTGATGAAGCGTCGTTGAAATGATAAGAAAACTTCCTGTTTATGCTTTTAGCTTCTGTTTTTCTACTTTTCAACCAGCTGGACTGAGGTTATTTGAGGTTTATTTAGACGTAATTATCAGTTGTTTTTGGTGCTTTTTCACTAAAACTCCAGGAAGTGTAATTTCCTCCCTCTGATTAGCGTCGGTGGCTAAACAACCTGTTAGCGGCGTCAGTGTTTCCCTTCAGCTGGACTCTTCAGAAGACCTTTCAAGAACTGGTCTTCTTCAGTAGAAACCAGCTGGACTTCTCTGGTGACCCACAGTTGGTTTCTACTGAAGCTTCATCATCTTCACAATCTTCAGAGTTTCGTTTAGATCAGGAGTGTTAAATCCATTCTAGTCCAGGTTCCACATCCAGTCCAGTTTGATCTCCAGTGGACCGGACCAATAAAACCAGTAAAACCACAGCATTGTAACCTCTAAATAACCACAACTCCTAATGTTTCCTTTGTTTTACTGCAAAAATGTTCACATTTCAGTAATTATCTTTTTACTAAACATCATGAACAACCTGAAATTTGTTGAGAAAACTAAGTTCAGTTTCATCAACATTCAGCCTCAGTTTATCATTTCCACATTACAACTTCCAGATCACAGAGTGTCGACAAAGGAACACAACATTTAGTCACCTGGAACTGAACCAGAGAGGATTTTATTTTATGATCAAAATTGCAAGAGTCAGACACAAAAAGAAAAAAAACAACAAAAGCAAACACAATATGACAAAAATGAGACATAAAACAACAAAAAATGAGACAAAAAATTTGACAAAAAACATACAAACCAACAAAAAAATGGACAAACGACAAAAATGAAACAAAACATATCAAAAGTGGGATACAAAACAACAAAAAAGTAGACAACACAAGTGAGACAAAAAAACTAACCGACAGATGATGCACAAAACAACGAATAAAGCAAAACACAAAATGACAAAAATATGAAAAAAAGCACAAGTGAGACAAAAAGGAAACAAAAACAAAAGCGAGAAACAAAATGTCAAAAACACGAGAAACGACAAAAAAGACAAAAAAATCCACAAAAACAAGAGAAAATATTACAAAAATGAGGCACAAAATGACAAATTACAAAAGCGATTACAAAAAAATTACAAAAGTAAGATACAAGCTGGGCTGCACAGTGGTGTAGTGGTTAGCACTTTCGCCTTGCAGCGAGAAGATCCCTGGTTCGCGTCCCGGCTTTCCCGGGATCTTTCTGCATGGAGTTTGCATGTTCTCCCTGTGCATGCGTGGGTTTTCTCCGGGTACTCCGGCTTCCTCCCACAGTCCAAAAATATGCTGAGGTTAATTGATCATTCTAAATTGCCCGTAGGTGTGAATGTGAGAGTGATTGTTTGTCTCTGTATGTAGCCCTGTGACAGACTGGTGACCTGTCTAGGGTGTCCCCTGCCTTCACCTGAGTCAGCTGGGATAGACTCCAGCACCCCCCGCAACCCTAGTGAGGATTAAGTGGTGTATAGATAATGGATGGATGGATGGATGGATGGATGGATGGATGGATGGAAGATACAAGCTGACAAAAAAGTAGACAAAGAACACAACCGAGACAAAAAACCCACAAAACGACACAAAGATTCACAAAACAACGAATACAGCAAAACGCAAAATGACAAAAATATGACAAAAAACACAAGTGAGACAAAAAGGAAACACAAAACAACAAAACGTGAGAGAAACGACAAGTCAGACAAAAAAAAGACAAAAAACATCAAAAATAAGACAAAACATTACAAAAAAGAGACACAAATCGACAAAAGAACAATGAACAATTTAGTATTTTACTTTCTGATCCAAACAACTTGTCATGGTCTTGAAATGATTTTAAGTTCATAGTTTTACAAATTTACAATCTGCAGTTAATGTCTCCTCTGGAATTTTTACACTTTGAGGACCGGATTGGACCCTCTGGAGGACCGCTTCTGGCCCGCAGGCCACATGTTGGACACCCCTGGTTCAGATCCTGACAGAAACAAACCGTCTGCTGCCATTCTGTGTGTTGAGGAGCTGGAGGCTGAACGCAGCAGCTGCTGGTTTAGCTGCAGCTTGTTTTTCTGCTGCTCTTCTTGTTGCCAGGCAGCTTCTTCCTTTTCACACCTTCACACATGGACTCATAAAATCCATCTCGCTGCCCTTGGCCCTTCTTCCTCCTCCTGTCTCTGGGCTCCGTCCTCCTTCCTCCTCCTGTCTCTGGGCTCCGTCCTCCTCCTTCCTCCTCCTGTCTCTGGGCTCCATCCTCCTCCTGTCTCTGGGCTCCGTCCTCCTCCTTCCTCCTCCTGTCTCTGGGCTCCATCCTCCTTCCTCCTCCTGTCTCTGGGCTCCGTCCTCCTTCCTCCTCCTGTCTCTGGGCTCCATCCTCCTTCCTCCTCCTGTCTCTGGGCTCCATCCTCCTCCTTCCTCCTCCTGTCTCTGGGCTCCATCCTCCTTCCTCCTCCTTCCTCCTCCTTCCTCCTCCTGTCTCTGGGCTCCATCCTCCTTTCTCCTCCTGTCTCTGGGCTCCGTCCTCCTTCCTCCTCCTTCCTCCTCCTTCCTCCTTCTGTCTCTGGGCTCCGTCCTCCTTCCTCCTCCTTCCTCCTCCTGTCTCTGGGCTCCGTCCTCCTTCCTCCTCTTTCCTCCTCCTTCCTCCTCCTGTCTCTGGGCTCCGTCCTCCTTCCTCCTCCTTTCTCCTCCTTCCTCCTCCTGTCTCTGGGCTCCGTCCTCCTCCTTCCTCCTCCTGAACAGAGGCCTCACTGCGGGCTGGAGGATGGGAGGAGCAGCAGCAGAGTAGAAGCTCCAACAAAAGCCTGGTTTGGGGCCGTTTAGCTGCATTCTGGAGCTTCTGTTGTCTGGTTGGACCTGCTGACCTCCTGCTGTGACCCTGGAACCACTCTGATCTGTCCTCTAGTGACAGATCTGTTCCTGATTTTATGCTGAAGTTCCAGAAGTAAGAAAACTTCATTCTAGATGCAGCTTACGTTTATATAAATGCTAAAAACTACAGATCCAGCATGACAACAGGTTTTCTCTGCAGGCTTTAGATAACGATAATGCTAGCTGCTGTGTTAGCCCAAACAAGCTAACGTTGGCCACTACGTTACTCTAAGCAAGCTAGCGTTAGTCACTATGCTAGGCTAAAATAGCCGTTTCATTCCGCTAAGCAACATCATATTAACTTCTATGGTGACCTAAGCAAGATAGCATTAGCTGCTACATGACCTAAACAACATAACATTTGTCTGAACATGACAATATTAGCCTCTAATTAGCCTAAACAACATAACATTAATTGCTATGTTAGCTTAAACAGAAAAGAATTAACAAGTACATTAGCCTAAAGGTGATAACATTAGTGACTACATCAGCCTAAGCAAGATAAAGTCAGCTTAACAAGCTAACATTAGCCACTAAACCAATTAATGTTAGCCGTTGAGTTAGCCTTAAACAAGATAACGTTACCAACACATTGGCCTGAACAAGTTAATATTAGTTATATAGCCTCAATTACAAAATGCTAGCTTCATATAATAACATTTTGTGCTACACTGGAATAGACAAAGTTAACAGTTATGATTTTGTAAACAAGATAACATTAGCTTATCATGATAACATTAGCCACTACATCAACCTAAGCAAGATAACATCAGGTTAACATGAGAGCATTAGCTGCTACCTTAGTCTAAACAAGATAACATTAGCTTATCATGATAACATTAGCTGTTACGTTGGTGTAAACAAATTAATGTTAGCCGATGAGTTATCCTTAAACAAGATAATGTTACAAACACATTGGCCTAAACAAGATAACGTTAATGACAGAGCTACAGAGCCTAAACTACTTAATGTTAGCTGTTAAGTTAGCCTTAAACAAGATTAAGGCTAGTTATAGAGCTACATAGCCTAAATGAGATAATGTTAGCTTAATATGATAACTTTTGCTGCTACACTGGAATAAACAGTGTTAACAGTTATGTTTTTGTAAACATGATAACGTTAGCCACCACATTATCCTAATAAAGTTAATATTAGCTGCTATATTAGACTGAATGATATATTGTTAGCTTAATATGATCACATTGGATGCTATATTAGCAGAAACAAGACAACGTTAGCAGTTGTGTTTTTGTTAACAAGATAACATTAGCTGCTAAGTCAGTCTAAACATGATAATACTAGTCGCTACATTAGCTTAAAAAAGATAACATTAGCAGCTACATTAGCTGAAAAGACATGATAACATTAGCTAGTACATTAGCATTTGTCTGAACATAACAACATTGGCCACTACTTTAGCCTAACAAAGTAACGTCAACTGCTGTATTATCTTGAACAAAACAGCATTAGCCACCATGTTAACCTGAACTGTATAATGTTAGCTACTAAGTTTGTGTTGACCGTATCGTGCTAGCTACTATGTTAGCCTAAGTTGTGTAAACAGGCTAACATGATCCTGTTTATAACTGAATGTTAGCCACTGTGTTAGCCTGTTAGCTGTGAATATAAAGTTAGAGCTGAATCTCTGTTAGCTTGAATTCTGTGTTCAGATCTGGAGTTTTATCTTTGAGCTGCTCAGATCAGTTGGATTGTTTATATGAAGACTTCTGTCTGAAACTTTCCATCCAGATCTTTGACTCCAACCCTGAACATCTCTGAATCTCCATGTTTCAGTTGGTCTGTTCTCGTCTATTTCTGCTGCGGTTCTGACTGACTCGTATTAAAGGCTGCAGCCTGTTAAATTTAAATCCACCCTGAGAGGCACTGAGCCGCAGGAATCCCAGTAAAGCAGCAGCTCTGAGGTTGCGGTCGTTGCAGGGATGTGAGTTGTCTGTTTGTTGGTGGGAATGAAGAGGTTGAATGATGTCCTGAGGAATGTTTTCATCATGTTCTCATCACTGAACATTAACTTTCTCTTCCTTTAAAAGCAGCATCAGCCTGAAACTTCACAGAGTGGCTTTACCTCCCCATAAAGGAGGAAAAGCTGCAGAGATTGGATGTTTGAGCCCGTTAATGTCCCCACAACATGAGTAATACCACAAACACACCCCCCCAGTGCCTCTTTGTCCTTGTCTGAAGCCTCGGCTCAGAGCCTGGAAGCGTTAAAGGGTTCAGGGTGTTTAGGGCTCCAAGCCAGAGTTCAGGAACAGCAGCTCTTTGTGGACACAGGAAGTAACGCTGCTCAGATTCCAGACAGAAAACAGCCTCAGTTCACGACCAACCTCCAGCAGACGTTAAACCGGACGTTTAGTCAAACGTTTAGAAAACGTTTAGTGGATCAACCTGCAGTCTGAAAAACATCTTCATTCAACAGTAGAACACCTTCATCTAACAGTAGAACACCTTCATTCAACAGTAGAACACCTTCATCTAAAAGTAGAACACCTTCATTCAACAGTAGAACACCTACATCTAAAAGTAGAACACCTTCATCTAAAAGTAGAACACCTTCATTCAACAGTAGAACACCTTCATCTAAAAGTAGAACACCTTCATTCAACAGTAGAACACCTTCATTTAACAGTAGAACTAGGGCTGGGACTTTAACGCGGTAATTTCGATTAATTAATTACAGCGAAAATAACGCGTTAAAAATAATAAAGCAATTAATTGCACCCTCCTCAGTTCCCTCATTTCTGGCACACCGGTAACTCTGATGAACACTCCAGCCCAGTAGGTGGCGGTAATGAACCTAAAGTCTGTTTGTAGCCATGAAGAAGAAGCACAGGAAGCACTGAGTGAAGTCAGGCTCTGGTGAACAGTGAAGGAAGATGAGATTGAGCTTGTTGGGCAGAAAGTTTCCTTTTAAAAATCTTCCTGATGGCAGCTTGGATAAAAGCCTGGTTGTGTGCAAATTGTACAACAAAGAGTTTTCTGATCACTGCGTCACTTCAAGCCGACGGTATCACCTCAATGTAAAACATGTTGCTGTTAGCACCAGAGCTAACGTTAGCTACGAGTCATGCTAACGGTGTAGCCATCCCATAATAGACCACTTTTCTAGACAGTGCTTGAGTTTACAGAAAGTCTTTAAATGTTGAATAAAATCGCTATAATTGCACTTAGATTTGCAGTAATCTGTGAATGTAGCAGACAGATGAAAAATGCAGATAAATAGAAATGAAACATTTTTGTGGTTTAAGTTTTTACTCCGTCGAGGCTCTGCCTCCTTGGAGGAGGAATAACCTAAACAACAAAAATATCTCTTTTAATAACTTAATTATAACATTTTTGTTTATTAAAAAATTACATAAATAAAAATTAATATTCCTATAAAAAAGAACCATAAAATTTACACCATTTATCAGACCCAGAAAAAATGAAAGCAGAATGAATCTCTGGATTTTCAACTTTCTGAAGCTCCTTGAACTACTTATGCTGATTTTATGTGCCATACAGTGGAAAAAAAACAACTAAATTCAGGCTTTAAGTCATCAAAATCACTTTTTCTATATGTCCCATTTTCCTTTTTTAAAATAAATTTTAAATCATAAACACGTATATGTCTATTCATTGATTCAACTGTCAACCACAATTTTATTTGAATTGAAAAACTTCACTTATTGTGTCAAATACTGCTATTTGACAGAACTGCAATTAATTGTGATTAATTAATTACAATGCCTGTAATTAATTCGATTAAATTTTTTAATCGCGTCCTCCACTAAGTAGAACACTATCATTCAACAGTACAACACCTTCATGTAACAGTAGAACACCTTCATTCAACAGTAGAACACCTTCATCTAACAGTAGAACACCTTCATTTAACAGTAGAACACCTTCATTCAACAGTAGAACACCTTCATCTAACAGTAGAACACCTTCATTCAACAGTAGAACACCTTCATTTAACAGTAGAACACCTTCATCTAACAGTAGAACGCCTTCATTCAACAGTAGAACACCATCTAACAGTAGAACGTAGAACGCCTTCATCTAACAGTAGAACACCTTCATCTAACAGTAGAACACCTTCATCTAACAGTAGAACACTTTCATTTAACAGTAGAACACCTTCATCTAACAGTAGCACACCTTCATCTAAAAGTAGAACACCTTCATCCAACAGTAGAACACCTTTCTCTAACAGTAGAACACCTTCATCTAACAGTAGAACACCTTCATTCAACAGTAGAACACCTTCATTTAACAGTAGAACACCTTCATCTAACAGTAGAACGCCTTCATTCAACAGTAGAACACCATCTAACAGTAGAACGTAGAACGCCTTCATCTAACAGTAGAACACCTTCATCTAACAGTAGAACACCTTCATCTAACAGTAGAACACTTTCATTTAACAGTAGAACACCTTCATCTAACAGTAGCACACCTTCATCTAAAAGTAGAACACCTTCATCCAACAGTAGAACACCTTTCTCTAACAGTAGAACACCTTCATCTAACAGTAGAACACCACCTAAAAGTAGAACACCTTCATCTAACAGTAGAACACCTTCATTTAACAGTAGAACACCTTCATTCAACAGTAGAACACCTTCATCTAACAGTAGAACACCTTCATTCAACAGTAGAACACCTTCATCCAACAGTAGAACACCTTCATTCAACAGTAGAACACCTTCATCTAACAGTAGAACACCTTCATTCAACAGTAGAACACCATCTAACAGTAGCACACCTTCATCTAAAAGTAGAACACCTTCATCCAACAGTAGAACACCACCTAAAAGTAGAACACCTTCATCTAACAGTAGAACACCTTCATCTAACAGTAGAACACCTTCATTCAACAGTAGAACACCTTCATCTAACAGTAGAACACCTTCATGTAAACTTAGAACACTTTCATTCAACAGTAGAACACTTTCATCTAAAAACAGAACACCTTCATCTAACAGTAGAACAATGTCAATGTCAATGTCAACTTTATTTATATAGCACATTTACAACTAAAAAAGCCCAAAGTGTTTCACAACAATAAAATACACTGAAAGATGACACATAACTTTAAAATTAGCAAAGTCATAAAAATAGAATAAAAACATAAATTATACTATGCAAATAAAATAACATATTCAGCACATCTGATGATTAAAAAGCCAGGGAGAAAAGGTGCGTCTTAACAAGAGATTTAAAGTGCTCAAGTGACTCAGCAGCTCTGACATGTGGAGGTAAACTATTCCACAGAGTGGGACCGACAAAAGAAAAGGCTCGCTGACCTCTGCTTTTCTTAAATTTGGTCCTGGGAACATCCAAGAGTAGCTGGGATGAGGACCTCAGAGTTCTCGCAGGTTTATGAATGGACAGTAGGTCACACAAATAAGAAGGCGCCAGGTCATTTAGACATTTGAAAACCATAAGAGCAATTTTAAAATCAATTCTCTGGCGAACTGGGAGCCAGTGCAACAATGACAAGACTGGAGTGATGTGTTGGTACCGTTTGGTTCCAGTCAGTAAACGGGCAGCAGCGTTTTGGACCATCTGTAGCCTATGAATTGAGGCTTGGCCCAAACCAACATAAAGAGAATTACAGTAGTCCAAGCGTACTGTAATAAACATGTGCATCACTCTCTCAAAGTCTCTTGGAGGCAAGTATGATTTGACTTTAGCAAGCAGACGTAGCTGAAAAAAACTGTTTTTGACTACGGCATTGTTCTGTTTTTCCAGAGTAAAGCCAGAATCTAAGTACACACCAAGATCTTTCACAAATGGTCTACTGAAAGAGGACAAAGGACCAAGTGCACTATCCACACCCTCTAGAAGAGACAAGTCACCAAAAACAACAATTTCAGTTTTTTGTTGATTTAGGCACAGGGAATTTAGAGCCAACCAATCCTTCATTTCTCTCAGACAATTTTGCAGAGATTCAATGGATGTAGAGTTTGGTCTCAATGGGACATATATTTGTAAATCATCTGCAAAACAATGAAATGAAATGTTGTACCTCCTTAAAATAGATCCCAGGGGCAGCAAATAAATAGCAAATAAAATCGGGCCCAAAATGGAACCCTGAGGCACACCACTGCTGAGAGGAGCAGATTTGGACTGGTGGGAACCAATGTGAACAGAAAACGATCTGTTCGATAAATATGAATGGAACCACTCTAGTGCTGGACCCTTAATACCAATAATAGATTCCAGACGGGACAGTAACACTCTATGATCTACTGTGTCGAAGGCTGAGGACATGTCTAAAAGCAATAGAGCAGCAGAGTTTCCACTATCCACTGTTAAAAGAAGGTCATTAAAAACACGCAACAGTGCTGTTTCTGTGCTATGTTTTTGTTTAAAACCGGACTGGAATTTTTCATAGAGATCATTACAAGCCAAGTGGGACTGTAATTGGTCATAAACCACCTTCTTTAAAACTTTTGACAGGAAAGGAAGCTTAGATATTGGCCTGTAGTTTGCTAATTCATTTGGATCCAGGTTATGCTTTTTAAGAAGAGGCTGCACTATGGCATGTTTAAAAACAGATGGGACACACCCAGAGGCCAGTGACATGTTGATCAAGGACAAAACAACTGGCCCAACAAAATCAAAAACCTCTTTCAACAATTTTGGGGGTACACAATCAGTAGGGCAAAAGGAGGGTCTCAGACCTTTAACTACCTGTGTCAACTCACTTAGAGTTACAGGCTCCAATGCTTCCAAAAACACAGAACAGGTAGAGCTAGCAGCAGAAACAGGATGAGAAGGCTATGACACAGATGACCTTACAGCAGCAACCTTATCAACAAAAAACTTTAGAAATGTTTCAGACAAAGTGGTAGAAGAGGCAGTAATGCCACTAACCCGGGGGTTAATAATGCTGTTCAGCATATTAAAAAGCACATGAGGTTTGTGGCTGTTACATGAAACAATGTTTGACATATAATGCGATTTGGCCGTCTTGACAGCCAGCTGATATGTTGCATAAGAGCGTCTCAGAGCCTGTAAGGAAACAAGTAGACCGTCCTTTTTCCATTGTCTTTCAGCACGCCTACACTGACGCCTGAGGGCGCGCGTGGTCTCGTTTAACCAAGGTTCACTGTCGCGTTTGGGGTTCCTGACGCGCAGAGGAGCAATAGAGTCCAAGATATTTAAACAGATCGATTCAAAACGACTGTATAAGTCCTCAACACACTCCAAAGGGAAGTCTACTAAGCCCGAATTAAGAAAGACGGCTGAGAATTGTGCCGCGGTGGAAGGGCTGATTACGCGCCGAGGTCGCGCGTGAGCGCGAGACTGGAGCGGGCATGGAAGCGTAACCGTGAACAACACGGGGAAGTGGTCGGAAACGGTGGTTTCTGATATTTCATTTATACACATATCCAAGCCATGGGACAGGATTAAGTCAAGTATATGGCCCTCCCGATGTGTCCGGCCGTGTACCCATTGAGTGAGATTAAAAGAGTCGACAATGTCTAAAAACATTCACCAAAGGCTTGGATTTGCAGCATACATGCATGTTAAGATCCCCAAGAATTAGGAAACGGTCGTAGTTCAGGGCGATCCACGTCACAAGTTCTGGGAGCTCTTCTATAAAGGCTCTAGGATATACAGGCGGGCGGTATATTAATGCACACAGTACTGGGACATCAGACTGTAGTTCAAATAACTGTAGCTCAAAGCTGGAAAACACCTTCATCTAACAGTAGAACACCTTCATCTAACAGTAGAACACCTTCATTCAACAGTAGAACACCTTCATTCAACAGTAGAACACCATTTAACAGTAGAACACCTTCATTCAACAGTAGAACACCTTCATCTAAAAGTAGAACACCTTCATTCAACAGTAGAACACCTTCATTCAACAGTAGAACACCTTCATCTAACAGTAGAAAACGTTTAAAACTGTTGTATCCTGATGAACAAACGTATCATCGTTTTAATACAACCTTCTGCACCAACGGGAGATTTATGTGAGCTGATGTTTAGCTGGTTGATAGAGGATTAAGCTGCAGTTAGTTCCTGAATATTCTGCATCTTCTGTCTGTGAAATGTCACTAAACAGTCCAGTTGTCTTCAGCTTTGTTCAGGTGGATTGTTTTGTTCAACCAACAGTTCCGGAGTTTTTCATTTTTAAATTAAAAGTAACAAATATTCAGTTTAGAGGCCTGAAGCACCAAATCTGAAGGATTTAAACACGATTAAAGCAATAATGGAGAAAATCATTCATACTTTATTATATTTATGCTTCTAATAGGCTTCAGAGAGCTGAAATATTGTCTTTAACCTCTTCAACATGCTTGAAATCAGTAAAATACTGAATAATCTTCAAATGTTCACGAGTCATTTTCCAGCAGCAGTAACCGTCAGCGTTCTGTGGAGGAAAGTTTTTCACTTTTTCGCTTGAAAAATCGCTGAAACCAATGATTTCCCGTTGATGGACTCATTGACTGATCAGCTGTGAGAGGGAAGCTGGTTGATCCGGTTCTTCAGTCTCACTCAGAACCAGGCCCAAAACCAAGCTTTAAACCAGTTAAAACCAGTCCGGAACCAGGCCCAAAACCAAGCTTTAAACCCGTTAAAACCAGTCCGAAACCAGGCCCAAAACCAAGCTTTAAACCAGTTAAAACCAGTCCGGAACCAGGCCCAAAACCAAGCTTTAAACCAGTTAAAACCAGACCAGAACCAGGCCCAAAACCAAGCTTTAAACCAGTTAAAACCAGTCCAGAATCAGATCCAAAACCAAGCTTTAAACCAGTTTAAAACCAGACCAGAACCCGGCCCAAAACCAAGTTCTGAACCAGTCCAACACGGACCCTAAATCACAGATCCAAGACGAGGTTCAAATCCAGTGTAAACTGGTCTAAAACCATAATGGGATCTTGAACCGGTCCAGATCCAGGTGGAAACCAGTTTAAAGTCACTGTAGCACAGCAGTCTAAACCAGGTCCAGAACCAGTCTTAGACCAGGTTTGAAACTCGTCCCCCTAACAGAACTCCATCCTTCAGCTGCCCTCCTCAGAGGATCTCTGGTGTCTGGAGGTAGAAACTGTGTGAAGGATCTAACGTTGACCAGAACCTGTCTGACCAGAACCTGTCTGACCCTGCAGGAAGTCGTCCTACGGTCCAGTTCGTGTCGTCGCTGTCCGAGCTGCCTCAGGCCCTGCTGCCCTACTACACCGAGGGCTACGTCCTGACCGCCCTGCATCCCATCATCCTGTCTGTGGGCCGGACCCGCTCGCTGCCCTTCAGCCTGCTGTACCGAGCCATCCTGGCCCGGCCCAGACCCAGGTAACCCCATGTAGACCTGAACAGGTTCTAATGTCAGCGTCAGCCTGAAGGAGATGAAAGATGGATGAAGGTGTCTGCATATTTAATGGTAGCAGGTCAGCAGCATGTTTACTTTGACGTGTCACCCTTTCTATTGGCTGGAAATCCACCCGACAACAAGGCTCTCCCAGCAGCCAATAGGGACGGAATGTGTCTGATGTCTGAGGTCTGATAGGTCGGATCCTGTAACTATGATGAACCGTTTTACTGCCAGAGGACTGAAAGTAGAACATGGAGGTGTCAGAGACTGGAAATTATCTTTACACGAAAACCACCACAGAAGACCAGTAAAACCACGAAGAGACTCCAGTCTGAAACCAGTCTACATCTGTTCAAAATGAGGTTTAAATCAGTGTACCATCAGTCCAAAACCAAATTTAAACTTGTCTAAACCCAAACACTTTCAAAATAAGGTCAAAACCAAAATAATCCAAAACAGAATCCACGGCCAAGCTTGGAATCAGTCCAGAATCAGTCTGAAACTAGTCCAAAACCAGGTCCAAATCCCATCCAAACTCAGGTGACAATCACTCCAACGTCCGGTTCAGAACCAGTCTGAAACCAGTTCAGAACCAGTCCAAAACCAGTCCAAAATCTGGTCCAAATTCAAGGTTGACGCCAGTATAAAACTGATCCAAAATCAGTCTAAAACTAAGCTCCAAACTAATCTAAAACATGTTCAAAGTTTGACATAAACAAAGCTTGAAATCAATCTAAAACCCGTCCTTTATCAGGTCCAAAACCCGTCCTTTATCAGGTCCAAAACCTGTCTGTTATCAGGTCCAAACCAGTCTAAAATCTATTCAAAACTAAATTTGAAATCATCCTAAAGCCAAATCAAGAACCCATCCATGAGTTTAAAATCAGATCTGCAACCTGCTAACCATGTCCATCAGCAGTCCAAAATCAAGGTCTAAGCCACACGAAGACCAGGTCCAAAAGAAGTCTGAGACTAGTTCAAAACCAAGTCTGAAACCAGTTTAAACCAGTCCAGAACCAGGTCCAAGGCATGTTCTACACTAGTGTACAACCAGATCCAAAACTCATCCTAAATGAACTCAAAACCAGTCCAAAATCTGGTCCAAGAACAAGCTCTAAACCAGTCTGAAACCAGGTCATAAGTCTGATCCAAAACCAGTCTAAAACCAGTCTGAACCCAGGTTAAAACCAGGTCATAAATCTGGTCCAAAACCAGTCTGAAACCAGGTCATAAGTCTGATCCAAAACCAGTCTAAAACCAGTCTGAACCCAGGTTAAAACCAGGTCATAAATCTGGTCCAAAACCAGTCTGAAACCAGGTCATAAGTCTGATCCAAAACCAGTCTAAAACCAGTCTGAACCCAGGTTAAAACCAGGTCATAAATCTGGTCCAAAACCAGTCTGAAACCAGGTCAGAACCAGTCTAAAATAATGTCTCAAACATCAAACAGAGACACTGATCATCATGTTGGTATTGTTGTTTCTCAGCTGGGATGTTCTAGTGTGTTTGTTTCCATCACTAATGTTTCCTGACCTGAGTTCAGACTGATCCCATCAATGATTTATCTGTTGGTGTCTGCAGCTCAGTCACACCTGGACGGTCCAGCTGGAGGTTTTAGCAGCTCCATGTTGGTTCTAACGTGTTTTTTCTCGTCAGTAAACAGACGACATCCATGTTGGTTCTAACGTGTTTTTTCTCGTCAGTAAACAGACGGCGTCCATGTGCCACAGTGTTCCGGTACTGAGGGTGGAGGAGTGGCCGCTACCTGGAGACTCTCTGACTGGAGACACCGTCAGAGCGCTCATCGACCGGGTCAGCCTGAAACACCATCAGATCAGCTTTATCTGCTGCTGTAGACTCCAGATAGTTGAATATGAAATGTTTTCATCTTTTAAAAATCTAAAATCCTGTAAAAACCCGTATATTTCCTGTTTGTGTCACCCCCTGCAGGTGAACAGCAGCGCTCGAGGAGGCGTTCGATTCGTGGGTTCGGTTCTGCAGCAGGTGAGCGGGATCACTAACGGACGGGTCCACAGTCCAAAGAGGGGCTGCAGATCCCCCCCAAGAACTCCTCCAGGAACCCCACCTGGAGACCGAGAGCTGGAGGAGAACACCTACAGTCCAGGTGAGACGCTCAGACCTCCATGTTGGTTTCTAGCTGTGTTTGTGTTGTCAGTGAACAGATGTTGGTTCAGTCCAGGTGAGACGCTCAGACCTCCATGTTGGTTCAATCCAGGTGAGACGCTGAGACCTCCTCCATCAGCTGACGTTCATGAAGTTAACCCATAGATTCTGTATTTCCTCCTCCAGACCTCAGGCTGCTGGTCTTCTTCCACTGCTGGGCTCCAGGCTGTGCTCCTCTGGACTCTCTGGCCTGTCAGTACCACCAGGGGGCGCTCTCCATGCGCGTCTCCAGGAAGGGTCATGTGGTCAGTTCCCTGGAAGCTGATTGGCTGGAACTGACTGCTGCCTACTACCGTAAAGGATGGTCGCTGGTGGACTCCTTCGTTTACTGGGACACGCCGAAAGGTCAGGAACACCCGGATGTTTGGAATTTACTCAGAACACAATTAGTCTATCTTCAGGTTAGCATCCAACCAGGAAACCAGCCCAAAACCAGTCTAAAACCAGTCTAAAACCAGTTCTAAACCAGCCCAAAACCAGTCTAAAACCAGTTCTAAATCAGCCCCAAACCAGTCTAAAACCAGTTCTAAACCAGCCCCAAACCAGTCTAAAACCAGTTCTAAACCAGCCCAAAACCAGTCTAAAACCAGCTCTAAACCAGCCCAAACCAGTCTAAAACCAGCTCTAAACCAGCCCAAAACCAGTCTAAAACCAGTTCTAAACCAGCCCAAAACTAGTCTAAAAGCAAGCAAAAAACAACTTTGAAACTAGTCTAAGGCCAGTTTTAAATTAGACCATAGCAGGTCCAGAATGCACCAGGGTAAAACTATTCCGGAACTAGTCTAACACCAGACCAAATCAGGTTCTTAGCCAATCTAAAACAAGGTCCAAAACCATCTTTGAACCAACCAGCTCTGCAATCTGGTACAATATGGGTCCCAAACTAACCATGAAACCAGTTTGAAACTATTTTAGAAGTTATTTTAGAACCAGACAAAATCAGGTCTAAATCCAGTTCTAAACTGGTCAAAGACCATTTAAAATTACATCCAAAACCAAATTGTTCAATTCAAGACCTTTTAAAAATGAGGTCTGAAACAGTCCAAAACCAAGGTTGAAATTAGTCTAAAATGAAAACCAAACCAGTCCAGAACCCTGATCAGAACATGGTGGAGTCCGTGTTTGATCACATTAATGACAGTAAACAAACCAAATCCAGGAAGAAGTTTAAAACCAGGTTTCAGATTCAGTCTGAAATGAGTCTAAAATCTAAAACTGTGGAAGGTCTCCAACATGGTGGAACTTCCTGTCTGTGGAGAACCAGGAGAACCTTAGCAGGTGTTCTGCTGTAGAGCTGAAGCTGCTAAGGAAGTCTGCAGAGAGGCAGGAAGTGAGGTCACAGAGGTAAGGAAGACGAGTCCAAATATGGACACAGCAGGACAGATGATCAAAACAGGAAGTGAGTGTTTCTGGGAGAAGATTCTAGTTTTTATGGGAACAAAATGAAGCAGAAACAGCTGATGGAAACTTCTGGACCTCCTCTGGTGGTTTCCTCTGAGACTCAGTCCGTTATTAGTTTATTTAGTATTGAAGTATATAGTCCAGATAGTATATAGTATAGATAGTTTATAGTATAGATAGTATGTATTATAGACAGTATGTAGTATAGACAGTATGTGGTATAGACAGTATGTAGTATAGACAGTATGTGGTATAGACAGTATATAGTATAGACAGTATGTAGTATAGACAGTCTTTAGTATAGATAGTATGTGGTATAGATAGTATGTATTATAGACAGTATGTAGTGTAGACAGTATGTAGTATAGACAGTATGTGGTATAGATAGTATGTGGTATAGACAGTATGTAGTATAGACAGTATGTGGTATAGATAGTATGTATTATAGACAGTATGTAGTACAGACAGTATGTAGTATAGACAGTATGTAGTATAGACAGTATGTGGTATAGATAGTATGTGGTATAGACAGTATGTAGTGTAGACAGTATGTGGTGTAGATACTATGTGGTATAGACAGTATGTGGTGTAGATACTATGTAGTGTAGATAGTATGTGGTATAGATAGTATGTGGTATAGATAGTATGTGGTATAGTAGTATAGATGGTGTCTATTAAAAGATATTCGATAGAACCAGGCTGTATCAGAACCTCTGTTCTCCACTGTGTCCTCCAGGAACTCAGGGGAACCTTAACCCATTTAAATGTGGGTCATTATGAACCCTCTGAGAGCTGCTGCTGCTGTAATGTTGGACACGAAGCTACTTTAATATTTATGAAACCAGACTGTACACGTTAGACTAGATATTAGACGGAGTTAGGGTAACAACATCAGCTGTGGTCTCCTGGACCAGTCAGAGAAGGTCCAGTCTCATTGAGACTGATAAATCAGGAGAACAGGAAGTGAAAAACACAGTAGCTCCTAAATGTGAGGTTTAAATGTACAACATTATCAGAGCTGCATGTTTTACTGACATTATGCTGGAATAAATCCCTTTAAATCAGTCAGAACTATGAATGAGTTATTGTGAACGTTTTAATAACTCCAGCGTCTGGTTTTAAACGTCTTCCTGCTGGTTCAGGTGAACCGGTTCCCAGGTCTCTGGAGGGATTATTCGTGTACGAAGAAAGGAGTACTTCACCTCCAGCCAACGACACCATCGTGGTGGAACAGTGGACCACCATCGAGGTCAGCAGAGGAACTACTACAGATACTAGATACTACTCATACTAGACACTACTGATACTACAGATATTACTAATACTAGATACTAGAATATCACAAGGGTTTTCTAATCATCAATTAGCCTTTCAACACCATTAGCTAACACAATGTAGCATTAGAACACAGGAGTGATGGTTGCTGGAAATGTTCCTCTGGAGATATTCCATTAAAAATCAGCTGTTTCCAGCTACAATAGTCATTTACCACATTAACAATGTCTACACTGGATTTATTCATATATATTCATATATATATTATTATCTATTATTGATCACAACGTGTAGCTGCTGATATATTATCTATTACTGATCATAACGTGTAGCTGCTGATATATCATTGATTATCTATTATTGATCATAACATGGTGTCTCTTCAGGGCTCTAATGTAAAAACCGACTATGGTCCTCTGCTCCACACTCTGGCTGAGTTCGGCTGGCTGCTCACCTGTGTTCTTCCTACTCCAATCATCAGACACGACAGGTACGGCAGCACCTACTGAGAGCCATGTTTGTTTGTTTATTTGCTGTTCTGACCTGCTGCTGTCTACAGTGACGGGAACCTGGCCACGAAGCAGGTGGTGTTTCTGCAGCGGCCAATCAGAAGCCAGGCAGCCAGACAGCAGAGACACCAGGTGAGTTTCTACCTGTCATCTGAGATAAATACGGATTACATTTAACTACATCTACAACAACAAACTATACACATGAATAAAATCTGATCTAATCATTTCTGGTGATAGTTTTGTGTGAATATGAATCCTACAGAATAAATAACTGGATGAATCACAGAAGACCTGAAATGCGACGTTTTAGTTTCCTGCTCTGTGATAATCGGTCCATAGAAACAGTAAATCAGAGCAGGATCCCCAGCTCTAAACCAGCCCAAACCAGTCTAAAACCAGCTCTAAACCAGCCCAAAACCAGTCTAAAACCAGTTCTAAACCAGCCCAAAACTAGTCTAAAAGCAAGCAAAAAACAACTTTGAAACTAGTCTAAGGCCAGTTTTAAATTAGACCATAGCATGTCCAGAATGCACCAGGGTAAAACTATTCCGGAACTAGTCTAACACCAGACCAAATCAGGTTCTTAGCCAATCTAAAACAAGGTCCAAAACCATCTTTGAACCAACCAGCTCTGCAATCTGGTACAATATGGGTCCCAAACTAACCATGAAACCAGTTTGAAACTATTTTAGAAGTTATTTTAGAACCAGACAAAATCAGGTCTAAATCCAGTTCTAAACTGGTCAAAGACCATTTAAAATTACATCCAAAACCAAATTGTTCAATTCAAGACCTTTTAAAAATGAGGTCTGAAACAGTCCAAAACCAAGGTTGAAATTAGTCTAAAATGAAAACCAAACCAGTCCAGAACCCTGATCAGAACATGGTGGAGTCCGTGTTTGATCACATTAATGACAGTAAACAAACCAAATCCAGGAAGAAGTTTAAAACCAGGTTTCAGATTCAGTCTGAAATGAGTCTAAAATCTAAAACTGTGGAAGGTCTCCAACATGGTGGAACTTCCTGTCTGTGGAGAACCAGGAGAACCTTAGCAGGTGTTCTGCTGTAGAGCTGAAGCTGCTAAGGAAGTCTGCAGAGAGGCAGGAAGTGAGGTCACAGAGGTAAGGAAGACGAGTCCAAATATGGACACAGCAGGACAGATGATCAAAACAGGAAGTGAGTGTTTCTGGGAGAAGATTCTAGTTTTTATGGGAACAAAATGAAGCAGAAACAGCTGATGGAAACTTCTGGACCTCCTCTGGTGGTTTCCTCTGAGACTCAGTCCGTTATTAGTTTATTTAGTATTGAAGTATATAGTCCAGATAGTATATAGTATAGATAGTTTATAGTATAGATAGTATGTATTATAGACAGTATGTAGTATAGACAGTATGTGGTATAGACAGTATGTAGTATAGACAGTATGTGGTATAGACAGTATATAGTATAGACAGTATGTAGTATAGACAGTCTTTAGTATAGATAGTATGTGGTATAGATAGTATGTATTATAGACAGTATGTAGTGTAGACAGTATGTAGTATAGACAGTATGTGGTATAGATAGTATGTGGTATAGACAGTATGTAGTATAGACAGTATGTGGTATAGATAGTATGTATTATAGACAGTATGTAGTACAGACAGTATGTAGTATAGACAGTATGTAGTATAGACAGTATGTGGTATAGATAGTATGTGGTATAGACAGTATGTAGTGTAGACAGTATGTGGTGTAGATACTATGTGGTATAGACAGTATGTGGTGTAGATACTATGTAGTGTAGATAGTATGTGGTATAGATAGTATGTGGTATAGATAGTATGTGGTATAGATAGTATGTGGTATAGTAGTATAGATGGTGTCTATTAAAAGATATTCGATAGAACCAGGCTGTATCAGAACCTCTGTTCTCCACTGTGTCCTCCAGGAACTCAGGGGAACCTTAACCCATTTAAATGTGGGTCATTATGAACCCTCTGAGAGCTGCTGCTGCTGTAATGTTGGACACGAAGCTACTTTAATATTTATGAAACCAGACTGTACACGTTAGACTAGATATTAGACGGAGTTAGGGTAACAACATCAGCTGTGGTCTCCTGGACCAGTCAGAGAAGGTCCAGTCTCATTGAGACTGATAAATCAGGAGAACAGGAAGTGAAAAACACAGTAGCTCCTAAATGTGAGGTTTAAATGTACAACATTATCAGAGCTGCATGTTTTACTGACATTATGCTGGAATAAATCCCTTTAAATCAGTCAGAACTATGAATGAGTTATTGTGAACGTTTTAATAACTCCAGCGTCTGGTTTTAAACGTCTTCCTGCTGGTTCAGGTGAACCGGTTCCCAGGTCTCTGGAGGGATTATTCGTGTACGAAGAAAGGAGTACTTCACCTCCAGCCAACGACACCATCGTGGTGGAACAGTGGACCACCATCGAGGTCAGCAGAGGAACTACTACAGATACTAGATACTACTCATACTAGACACTACTGATACTACAGATATTACTAATACTAGATACTAGAATATCACAAGGGTTTTCTAATCATCAATTAGCCTTTCAACACCATTAGCTAACACAATGTAGCATTAGAACACAGGAGTGATGGTTGCTGGAAATGTTCCTCTGGAGATATTCCATTAAAAATCAGCTGTTTCCAGCTACAATAGTCATTTACCACATTAACAATGTCTACACTGGATTTATTCATATATATTCATATATATATATATTATTATCTATTATTGATCACAACGTGTAGCTGCTGATATATTATCTATTACTGATCATAACGTGTAGCTGCTGATATATCATTGATTATCTATTATTGATCATAACATGGTGTCTCTTCAGGGCTCTAATGTAAAAACCGACTATGGTCCTCTGCTCCACACTCTGGCTGAGTTCGGCTGGCTGCTCACCTGTGTTCTTCCTACTCCAATCATCAGACACGACAGGTACGGCAGCACCTACTGAGAGCCATGTTTGTTTGTTTATTTGCTGTTCTGACCTGCTGCTGTCTACAGTGACGGGAACCTGGCCACGAAGCAGGTGGTGTTTCTGCAGCGGCCAATCAGAAGCCAGGCAGCCAGACAGCAGAGACACCAGGTGAGTTTCTACCTGTCATCTGAGATAAATACGGATTACATTTAACTACATCTACAACAACAAACTATACACATGAATAAAATCTGATCTAATCATTTCTGGTGATAGTTTTGTGTGAATATGAATCCTACAGAATAAATAACTGGATGAATCACAGAAGACCTGAAATGCGACGTTTTAGTTTCCTGCTCTGTGATAATCGGTCCATAGAAACAGTAAATCAGAGCAGGATCCACACAGACAGCAGGAAACCACACTGACCCCTGCTGGACACTCTGAGAACTGCGCTTTGTTTTTTACTGGAATCATTCCAGACTTCATGGGGATTATTTAATGAAACATCAACAAGCAGCAGCTCTATTTCTCCTCACTGTGGCTCATTTTTCACTAAAAAACAAAACAACTAAACAGAAACCATCTGGAATCAACCTGTCCGACGTTCTTCAGGTTTCCTCAGACGTTCCCTAGATTAGAAGGCGACTGCATTATATGTTTGAATTTTCATAACTACAATTAATCACTTTACACAAAATCACTCAGACATCTGTCCAAAATGATTCAGAATAATGCCTTAAATGACTGAAATGTTTCCTAAATTAGTTTAAATTTACTGAGAATTTGTCCATAAAGGTTTCAAACTGTGGACGACTCAGACTTCTATCCTAAAGGACTAAACCTGATTCATCCTGCAGACGGTGGTTCATCTGAAAGTCTTTCTTCATGTTCAGGACGTTGGTTTTCTACCATCTGCAGCTCAAACTGAACACAAAGAAATCAGCAGAATGAACAAATCCCTGCCTTCCTCCATGTTTCCTCTCTGCTCTCATCAGCTGTCGAACTGACAGACCTTTAATCAAAGATCCCGGTTCTAAGCTCAGATTAGTTTTTATTTAACATGATCATTCAAGATCAACATCATGCTGAAGATACAGAGTTTTTTTTGGTTCTTCCAGTCTGTGGTTCTGATTAATGGTGTCATTCTTATGTTTTTAGACATTAGAGAAGACATTAGAACCTAATAGAACCCTCTGATTGTCGCCTAGAAGACATTAGAACCTAACAGAACCCTGTGATTGTCTTCTAGAAAACATTAGAACCTAACAGAACCCTCTGATTGTCACCTAGAAGACATTAGAACCTAACAGAACCCTCTGATTGTCATCTAGAAGACATTAGAACCTAACTGAACCCTCTGATTGTCACCTAGAAGACATTAGAACCTAACAGAACCCTCTGATTGTCTTCTAGAAGACATTAGAACCTAGTAGAACCCTCTGATTGTCTTCTAGAAGATATTAGAACCTAAAAGAACCCTCTGATTGTCTTCTAGAAGACATTAGAACCTAAAAGAACCCTCTGATTGTCATCTAGAAGACATTAGAATCTAATAGAACCCTCTGATTGTCATCTAGAAGACATTAAAACCTAATAGAACCCTCTGATTGTCTTAGAAGACATTAGAACCTAATAGAAACTGATTGTCGCCTAGAAGACATTAGAACCTAATAGAACACTCTCTCTTCTAAAAGACATTAGAACCTAATAGAACCCTCTGATTGTCATCTAGAAGACATTAGAACCTAATAGAACCCTCTAACCCGTTCTTTTTTTAATCTCCAGAGTGTTTCGGTGAGCAGCGACGTCTCCAGCCGGTCCGTCAGTCGTTCCGTCAGCGGTCCGATTCAGGAGGATCTCGTTCCGGCTGCAGGAGGCATCGGAGGGTTCCCGGTGTTCGGAGGGTTCTCCGGGTCTCTGGCCCACCTGGAGGAGGGAGGCTTCGAGCAGGAGGAGGGGAAGGCCGAGGTCACCTGTATGTAGGCGGAGCCACAGGTGGAGCTCCTCCCACCAACATTCAGACAACCAGCAGCTCCCGGTAACCGACTGTAGAACAACTCTGCACTTTTTAAAGAACATTTTTATGAAGCCATAAAGAGAAAAAAGTTCTATTTAGATGTTCCACCTTTAAATCCGTTCTCTGGTTTAGAAGCACAGAACTGATGGATGGTTCCACTTTAGTTTTCCTTCCTGAATCGGCAGCTTCTCCTCAACTTTCCTCTCAGCGGTACCAACGTCTGACTATCCAGATGTTCTCAGATATTTCAGTATTAGTTTGTTATTTGCAGGTTCTCCAGGTTCTGTCGATGAGTTCTCTACTAGAACATTCAGAACCTTTGTAAAGTGTAGTTGAAACCATGGTTAAAGGGACGGTCTGGATGTTCTTGTTGGGTTCTATGATTGTTGAAGTCAGTGTGTAGAGAACGAGTAGTGGTTCTATAACCTCAGTACAGAGAGCTCCTGTTCTGGTTCCTGGTATTTATCAGTGGAGAACGTTAGAGAGATAATGTGTCTGAACATTAGATCATGTAAACGTATTCTAATAGACCCTAAAATCCAATTAGAATTCCAGAGAAGTGCAGAATGAGAACTCTAGTACCATAAACACCATATTTAGCTCTTAGATCTTTACAAAAACAGAATTTAACCTCTCAGAACACGTCAGCTGCTCACCTGGTGCATTATGGGTAAAGTTTGTTGGGTGTTTCAAATAGGTTTCTATCAAACCTTCATTATTCTGGGAGATTTCAGGTTTGGTGGCAGATAAACTTTTATTCTGAAGGCACATTAAACAGGATGGAGGCTGCTAAAAGTGAGTCAAGGGGCTGTTTTAAAACCTTCACCTCAGAGCTGGTGGAGCACAAATAATTCTAAAGTTTAGTGATTTGAGATTGAAAGACATCCACATCAGTGTAGGACTTCCTGTTTGTTCTCCTTCAACTTTCATAGTTTATCTCATTTTACTCAGACTAGTGGGCCGTCACCATGGAGTCCCATTTAAACCATTTCTAGAAGCTAAACCGTGTCTTTAGGGAGCATCAGGGTGTCGCAGTCAGAGCCAGCTGCATTGTGGGTAACGTAGGAACCAGACAGGACGCTACCTGGAGCTCTCTGTGGTGTAGAGATGGTCGATGTTTACTAAAAGTCAGTATTAATATTCCAGATGTTCCTCTTTGGACACATTTGTACATGTTGCTTCTTTATTCTTGGTGTTTTTTATTCTTCTTGTAATAAACCTTCACAGTATTTTACATGAAGAGTCTCGTCTTCATTCTGTAGAGAACTCTGCTTCAGTTTCACCTCACATGTTCCTGTTAATGCGGCTGCAGGTTTGGGATGAGTGAGACTCGTGTTTTTATGAATTCTACAAAATTATCCAACAAACCAGCAGAACCACAACAGACTGAAGGGAACCACAGTTATTCTTAGTTTACAGTGAGACCAAGAAAAGATTTGCCCAAAAAAACAGCAGCAACAAACCTTTGGGTTCCTAAAACAAACCTTTGGGTTCCTAAAACAAACCTTTAAGTTCATAACACAAACCATTAGGTTCCTCAGACAAACCTTTGGGTTTTTAAAACCTTTAGGTTCCTACAACAAACCTTTAGGTTCCTAAAACAAACCTTTGGGTTCTTAAACTTATGGACAATCAATTAAACTGCAGACCTTTCAAAATAAAAGCGTTTTGCCAGAATAAGAGCAGGTCCAGACATGCAGATGAATAATAGGTTCTTTTTTATTAACAGACATCATGAAAATGTCGACAGTAACAAAATTTTTTAGTCCATTAAAAAAAAAAAAAGTGGGTTGGATTGACAAGACTCCTCCCACAAAATAACTTAATGAGGAGGTTAAGAAGAGGTTGTGCCCCGACACAGGAAGTGGCCGACGTTCCTCCTTCAGGATCTACTCTCTGATTTACGGTTCTTCTGTCCATCGGCCACACGGGATCAGGATCAGAGGGTCACAAAGCAGGATCAGTTAGCCCAGAGTCGCCCTAGAACCCCCCCAGAGCCCAAGAGAAACGAATCGGACTGCTAGAACACGGACGAAGCTACAGATTAAGGTTCTTTGTTCACTAGCACACAAGCCGCACATCTACGCTGTGTTTAAGAGCATTATTACTTAGTGATCCATTAAAGGACGCCCCAGACCAGGTAACACAAGCAGAACAGAAGCAACACGAGAGTGGAACATGAAGAACCAAGGAGGGCTATGTACAGAGGAGCCAAACACTACATCTCCACGGTTACCACTGCTGAAGATAGAACCACAATGTCCACAGGAAGCAGCGTCACAGCTCAGCAGGAACACCTCACCTGTCTGAGGAACTAAAGGTTCTAAAGAGGAGCTGAAGTAGTGCCGATGTTCCAGAACGCTGCATCGGTTCTGTAAGTTCTAATGGAGGATTTAAACTGTGGCACTTTTTATGAGAGAGCGAGATGTTCTCCACTGCAGGAACCTGAGGCTTTTAAGGTTCTTCCAACTAGAACTGAAGGTCCTAGAAGGTCTGATTGGTTGAACAGTGTTCTACAGCAGAACGTCTTCCTGCTTCTCTCAGATTATTAGCTCCGGTTCTATGAGCAGGAAGGACGGAACCTTGAAGGGTTCTGTTGGTGGCATACTAAAGAGAACGCTGCTGCTGGACGAGGACAAGATGACGTCTTTCAGAGTTCAACATCAACACTAACAGACATTCTTCAGAGCTCAACAGAACTAGAACTTCCTGAAAACAGCCTGAAAGACGTTCTGGAGTTCCTGCAGAGAACAGCTAAATGTCTGAATGATTAAACCTCAGGTGTTCCCTACCTGCTAACAGAACCGACGCTGTCAGAGTTCATAATAAACAGAAGACTGTTGATGTGGACGTTCCTGCACTGGAACGCTGCTGAACCAACAGAACCTAAAGAACTGGACGCTGCTGTGGTCCAGAGAGGACAACTTTCTGCAGATAGAACCTTTCAGAGGATAAAATTCCTTCAGTTGTGATTAGAGGAACACGGTTCTACTCTACCAGCAGGCCTTAGAGCCGCTGTGCTGCAGATAAATCTTCTCTGAGGAACCATGAGCAGATGCTGAGTGAAGGTTGGAGGCACAGTGTGGATGTGTTCAGTAGAACCTAAAGAGCTGCTTCCTGTGGAGGTATGAGGGTTCAGGTTGGGTTCCTCCAGGAGGAAACAGATGGAGGTGGTTCTGCTCCTAGTGTAGTGTTGGTGTTTCAGGATGTGTTGTGTACAGATTGTGTTTATGTGGTTCTCCTCAGGGAGCAGCTGTTAGGCTTCGCTCTCTCCAGCTGACGAGGTGTTCTGAACTTCCTCCTCCAGGATGGGAACGATCAGGTTGTCCTTGGACATCAGGTTGTACTTCATGACGAAGCGTGTGAACCGGTGACACAGGAACGTTTCATTCTGCACAAACAAATACAAACATCAGGGTTCTGATCCATGTGTTTAACGTGATGACGGCTTGATCAACCAATCAGGATTCACTCTGTTAAAAAGGCTTTTTATCTGTTTACCAGACTCTAGATCAGTGAATATTTGTGTTTCTGAGTCCATCATACAAGGGAGTTAACCCTCGTGTCGTCCTGCGGGTCAAAATTAACCCGGTTTAAAGTTTGAAAATGTGGAAAAAAATAGATATTTTCACAGTGAAACTTCTGATGTCCACATCTTCAACATTTTTGGGAAATCTTTGAACATTTCTTGGTGGAGAAAAAAATGTTAAAAATGTTTCTTTAAGAACATTTACATAATCTTTTTTTATGTGAATGTTCTTAAAGAAAATATTAGAAGTTTTACTGATATATATGGAATCACTTTAGATATTTTTAGGATTTTTTTTGGAAGATTTTTACTCATTTTTTGAAAGTATTTACAAGAATTTTCTTGCCAAATTTGTGGGATTTTTTAAAATAAAAGTTTTAAGAGAAATTTTTAAGGAATTATTGGAATTTTCTTCCTGAAGGTTTTGCAAATTTTCTGAAATTTGGGGAATTTTTTTGCTGAATTTTTGGATTTTTTTCAAGACAAAGAAAATACTTTTTAGTGCCCGTAAATGAAGACAACAGGAGGGTTAACATGTTTGGTGTGTTCCAGTATTCTACGATAATACTACCGAACTGTACAGTATGTCAGCTGTGGTCAACCAAACATCCAGATGTTCTACTGCATCTGGTCAGATTTAGAAGTTTGCAGCCAGAAGGGTTTCAGAGTTCAGCATCCAGACCTTCTCTACGTTCAACTGACAGCTCAGAGGCATCAGAAGGTGGTTATAAACTCTGTTAACTCAGACTTCCTGCTGCAGACTCTGTTCACATAAAAGGAGGAGTTTAACGAGTCATGTGACTCTCCTGCAGGGAGCGGACCAATCAGGTTCCTCCTCCTTCAGCAGGTAGTTTTAATGTAGAGCTATGAGGAAAATAAAATATATGACAGTAAAAAGAGCTGCTGCTGTAGATGTTGCTGCTAGAAAACTGTCAGTCATGTGTTCATAGATTTATTTTACTGATCAATACTGATTATTGATAACTGACAGCTGCTCATTAGAGATGTTAAACTTCATATATTTAAACATGATGTTATATTAAAGTTGATTTAGGTCTGACTCCATCCCATTATGAAGGAAAACACTTTAATTTATGGACAAATCAAAGATAAATTAAAGTTATTGATTGAATATTCTCTGTAATAAACACTAATAGATAATCAATGTTCTAATCAGAGATCTATCAGCTGCAGGACCAGCATGGAAACGGATCAAACATAAAACACAAATTTATGAGACCTAAATCTAAACTCTGAACAGAACCTGGACCAGGATAGCTCCTCAGCATCAGTTACCATGGAGATCTAGCTCCTCAGCATCAGTTACCATGGAGATCTAGAAGGTTAAGACAGACACCTCCTTGTCACTGAAGACTCTGATTTTAAGTTCAATATTCCTGCTGATACGTTAATCTCCTCCATAGCTGAGAACTCTGGCTGTTCTGAACCACGTTGGTAATAATGTCAGGAATCTGATCAGTTCTTTACTGACACTGAACTGATTTTAATGTGATCTCTGAGACAGATCTGTAGAAACATGCAGTAAATCTGGGATCAGTTCACTGAGCGTTACAGAGACTAAAGCAGAGAGGAAGCAGATGTTCAGCTCGTACCTCGTACTTGTCGAATATCTGGCGGTGGTGGAAGTAGGCGTGAGAGAATATCCTATAAATGCGACGACAGACGGAGCCCAGTTTGGCCACAGAAGACTCCTTGATGCTCACCCTGGAACACAGAGCAGGAGGTTATCTGACGTCCAGCAGAGACGCCGTTTACACATCTAAGCAGATAAACAACCATCTAAATACAGGTTTAGTCCGACCAATAACTCTGACAGGGAGATCTACACGGACTGATGGATGAATATACCACCACTAGATCTGTTATTATCAGAAAACTGCACAGAAACTAAAAAAACATCTTTATTTTCAAAGAATGCAGTCCTCTTTATGTATTATCACATTATGGGCTGCAGTTATTAGTTTCAGAGGATTTTTATAAAGATTTTTCCTGCTAGACCAGTAATGTAATCATTTATTAAGGTACTGGCTGTTAGAATCCTGGATGAACATCAGATTTATAGCAGGAATCCGATTATTCTGTGGTAATCTGATCTCTAACCGTCCGTCTGCTGCTCGATAGGAGCTTCACGTCTGAAAACTCTACGAGAACCAAACAATGAAGTTCCAGCCAGACAGATAAATGACCAGCTGGAACTGATCTGATGCTGCTTTAACGTTCTGAGGAGAACCTATCAGGAACTGACCTGCTGGGGAAGTATTTGTTGCTATTGAGAAGACAGGCAGCTCCGTCCAGCGTGTGCCTGGTGTAGTCGATGGCAGGACACTGCACAGAAGAACATCAGGTAGAATGTTTTTAACAGAAGAACGTCAGGTAGAACGGTTTAAACAGAAGAACATCAGGTAGAATGGTTTAAACAGAACATCATCAGAACGGTTTAAACAGAACATCATCAGATAGAACAGTTTAAACAGAAAATCGGGTAGAACAGTTTAAACAGAACATCAGGTTGAACGGTTTAAATAGAAGAACATCAGGTAGAACGGTTTAAATAGAAGAACATCAGGTAGAATGGTTTAAACAGAAGAACATCAGGTACAACGGTTTAAACAGAACATTATCAGGTAGAACAGCTTAAACAGAACATCATCATCAGATAGAACTGTTTGAATCTTCTTCCTGAGGGTCTCTGAGGTTCTCCATGGACTCACCTCTTTGGGGGTCTTGTGGGCGGCACATAGAAAGATCCACTGCTCTGTGGCCGTCATCTGGGTACAGGTGTCTGGATGACACTCACTCTGCAGGTAAAGACCAGTCACACCTTTAGGAACACTCCTGGAGCTCTGACAGGAGAACCTCTACAGTCTGATCATTCATCCAACACGCTAAATCAACATCCATGTTGGTTTTTATCAGTCTGACAACCAACAGTGGAAGGAGCCTCTTGGATCCATGTTTGTTTTCTTATTATTATATTCTCTTTTTCAGAAGAAACTCATTTTTGTGGCCCTAAACATTGAAAACACATCAAAATTTGCACACACTAGAACTGGCAAAAAATTTGATATTTTAGGAGAAATGCACCAAAACCAGGATGACCAGGATGATCAAAACGCTCCACAAAAGTCTGAAGGGGGAAATGGTGACCATCGGAGTTTTCAAAGTCTCACCATCAAATAAGAAGTGCTGTATAACTACGTTGTACATGCTCCAACCTGCCTCTAACTTTACATGTGTGACCAGAGTCCGGCCCTGATGACATGCATAGTTACTGTCATAGCGCCATCTGGTGGACACTTTTGATAGTTTGCCATCAAATAGGCTGAAATACACTCAGTCGCAGCGCCATCTGATGGACATGCTTGGATTCACTGACCACCTGACCAACGCTGCTTGCAGCTTTAATTGTGTCTTAATTCTTCAGCTTCTGTCTTCTAGGGCTGGACCCAAGTATCTGACTATCTGAATATTCAGTCGTTGTGGCAGCATCCGTATATTCATTTTGAGATCCGAATACTCAGATCTCCCTTCCCAGTCCCCCCACCGCCACTGAGCAGCTGCTTCACTGTCATGAAGCATTGGTATATCTGAGTCTCGAGGACTGCAGGGACCTCTGGGGTCAGCGTTACTTTGATTGGCCAGTTCGGTGGCTGTATCACGTGGACCTACCAACTGTGACATCATGCTTCACTTCGCCTGTGTTTGTAAAGCGAAGACGGAGATATCCATGCTAATGCTAATGCTGTCGGACTCCGACGATGAACACCCTGAGGAGCCAGAGATGGAGCAGTATGTGGCAGACTCTACTAGAGTCCAGTCTGGCCCATTGGGATGGTGGAAACTGAACTATGATCGCTATCCTACACTGACATTAGCAGCCAAATACTGCCTGTGAGTTCCGGCCACCTCACCCATCTGAGCACATTTTCTCCAAGGCTGGCTACACTGAGAGCAAAACCAGGAGTTCACTTTTGCCTGAAAATGTACATATGCTCATCTTCCTGGCACATAACATGAAGAGAGTGTCGGCTGGCTACTGAAATGTCCACTCTTGTAAATATATGTCGCTGTTTTGCACTACCTGTCCTATTTATATATTGTATATGTATATTAATGTTGGTAATATAATTCATTATGTAAATGTGTCATTTTCTTAATTAGCATTTAGTTTGTTTAAATGCCCTTTACTGTGTTAATAAATAAAGAAACAAATAATATAAATCATTATATTGGGCCTGAGTATCCGGAGCCCAGAAATTGCTATTCGAACCAGCCCTTCTGTCTTCCGTTTATTGTATTATTTATCAGGTTTAGTCTTTATTGAACGTTATCCTGAGGGGTTAATCAGGTATTTGACTTACTGAATCCACAGTTTTTCTTCCACAACAGTCTCTCCATCCCTCAGTAGGGGCAGAAATAGCCTTTAATGTTGTGACCAGAAGACTAACATGAGTTTATTAAATGAAAGTATCCAAACATTAGAAAAAGTGGGGTGCTCGTATAGCTCAACGCATTGAGCGGGCGACCCATGTACAGGGTTGGTCCCCGACGCAGCTGGCCCGGGTTCGATTCCCGCTCGCGGCCCTTTGCTGCATGTCTTCCCCTGACTCTTCTCCCATTTCCTGTCTCTCTCTCACTGCACCTATCCAATAAAGCCGATAAAAAGGCCAAAAAAATAACTTTAAAAAAAAAAAAACATTAGAAAAAGTGACCAACCTGCAGTTTTACAGCTAATCCATTGAGCTCCAGACAGAACTGCCTGCAGAAAGGAAAACAGACATCAGCACATTTAAGCCGCTTTAAATCACAAACGTTTCTTCTTCTGTCAAAGGCTGCAGGTTTATTTTAGAACCAGGACAGCAAACAGATGAAAGAACAGCAGCAGAAAACCAGACATGACATCATCTCTTTATACAAACATGGATCGCTACACCCACACTGGAGGAGGGCTTTACATCTAGTCCACAAACCAACAATCATTTCTAGCATTTCTGGGATCTGTTTTATGAGGCGTTAAACGTACAAAAACATAACAGAGCAGCTTTTAGTCGGTATTAAAACAGAATAAATCTGAAATCTGAGCAGGCTGGGTGATAAAATGAAGGCAGAACTTTACCTAAGGTGCTCGTACTTCCACACTCCTTCATCCTGACCCTCCGGAGGTTCCAGGATTTTATCGATGTTGGAACAATCCGACCGAATGTTCTGCTGAATGTACTGGAAAGAACCAACACAGAACCAGTCAGAGTTTATTATACATCCAGATTTATATCATCTACTTTCTCTCTATCAACTGTATTAAGTCAATAAGGGTGATTTAATGTCGTTTTTCTGGCACATTGTGATTGAATTTGTTGCGCTCCAGTTCATTATCCACTGAGTAACAGATTTAAAACGTTAATAATGAAGCTAAAATGTTAAATATAGTGAGTGTTTAAAGGCAGGAAATCACAGTCTTGTGATTTCCTGCCTTTAAATACTCACTATATTTAACATATTAGCTTCATATTTCACTATAGTAGAGATTTATATCTAAATAAAGTCATTTTAGACAGTTTTTGTGTCATTCTGAACATATTTTGAGCATTTTTGCATCATTCTCCAGTCATATATATCCATATTTCTGTCATTTCCTGCCTTTAAACACTCACTATCTGTAAAATTTTAGGTTCATATTTCTATAAATCTCAGAAAACACCACAAATGTTCAACTAAACGCTGATGGTCTGAACTTTACCGTCACATTAGGAGATAAACGGCCACAACGATGAGCTTTTTTTCTACGTTTCTGCGCAAATATTGATCCAAAAATATCAGAATAAAAGACAGTTTCATTCTCTTTAATCTACTGTTTTACATCTATTACAGCCTGAAGTGTTCCTAATAATTAGACCTCACTGCAGTGAATAAAGAGTCTGGAACGGAATCTATAGAGAGATAACTGAACACATGGATTACCTGTAATTACAACAGGTGAGCTGTCACAGAGCGTACAAATATTTGTCATTTCGTGTCTCATTTTTGTAATATTGTCTTGTTTTTATGTCTGACTTTTGTCGTTCGTCTGATGTTTTTATCGTTTTGTTTCTCGTTTTTGTCATTTTGCGTTTCCTTTTTGTCTCGCTTGTGTTTTTTGTCTTATTTTTGTCATTTTGTGTTTTGCATCGTTTTTGTCGTTTTGTGTTTCTTTTTGTCTCGTTTGTGGTGTTTGTCTACTTTTTTGTTTCTTGCTTTTGTCATCGTTGGTCTTGTTTGTGTCATTTGTGTAATTTTTTTGTCTCTTTTTTTGTTTTGCTTTGTGTCATTTGTTTTTCGTTTTTGTAATTTTGTTTCGCTTGTGTTTTTTGTCATTTTGTGTTTTGCTCTGTTCGATGTTTTGTCTCGTTTTTGTCATTTGTCTATTTTTTTTGTTGCCTTGTAACTGTTTAAACTAATTTTTTCTTTTTTTGTGTCGTTTGTGTCATTTAGTGTCATGTTGTGTCTTGTTTTTGTCATTTTGCGTCTGATTTTTGTAATATTTTGTGTTGTTTTTCTTGTTTTTTTTTGTCTGACTTATGTCGTTTGTCTCATGTTTTTGTCGTTTTGTGTTTCTTTTTGTCTCGCTTGTGTCGTTTGTCCATTTTGTTGTCATTTTCTTCATCTTCACACATCTACTGAATGTGATCTGATCAGGACAACACAGATACACTATTTAGATTTAGTCCTGGTTGATCTGTTGGATAAATAGCACACTGAAGGGAACGTTAATGTCTGTCTGAATGATAAAATATCACTCAACGAAGCAGCAACACAACAACAACACACACACCTGTTGTACTGCCAGCGTGCTGTCCATCTCCTCGAAGGATTCATCCGGCCAGTTGTAGAAATCCTGGGAGACACATTTAACAGCAGTTAGCCACATTAGCTTAATTGGCTAACTGTCAGCTGACGGTACATATCAATAATTAACCAGCCTGGACTTATTAACGGTGTCAAACATATCAGAAGCTCACTAACTGTCGGTATATTTGGATTAGGGTCAATAGAAAGTATTTCAAATAAAACGTTCCAGCAGATTTATCTACATTCAGCTAGCTAGTTAGCATGATACCGTCGGCTGCTTCCTGAAGCTACCCAGCGGTTCACCGTCAGACTCGGCTGAGCTGCTGTAGGAGGACGGCGGTCAGACAGACTCCACCACATCTATTCTATAAAAGTCCAGATACTGATTTAACTGGGAGGTTTGACACCAGAACCAGCGGACGGCCGCTGCTCCAGGAACTAGTCGGAGCTAACGCTAGCTAACTGGAGCTAACTAGCTAGCTGCCCGTGTTCAGGTCGGGCCCTTCCTGTCCGCTGTCTGCCGCCGAGTTGCCGGGAAAATACGAGCCGTAGAACAGCTCCGGGACACGGAGCAGCTGCCCCGGGTCGTCAGAGCGTTTCTGCGGGACCACCGAAGCGTCCCTGCGGGGTAAAAACGCACCTTTGCCTTGGTTCCAGGCCGATTCCTCCTGAGAACTGCAGTACCCTCCGCCATGACCATCTCGACAGAATACCCGGATGTTCGTCAGAGGCGCTGATGTAGCAACGAGACGGTTTACACTGGGTTAGAGGTTATAAACCGGGTTAGAGACGGTTTACGCTGGGTTAGAGGTTATAAACCGGGTTAGAGACGGTTTACGCTGGGTTAGAGGTTATAAACCGGGTTAGAGACAGTAATAACCCGGGTTAGAGACGGTTTACAGTGGGTTCGAGGTTATAAACCGCGTTAGAGACGGTTTACACTGGGTTACAGGTAATAAACTGGGTTAGAGACAGTTTACACCGCGTTAGAGGTTATAAACTGGGTTAGAGACGGTTTACACTGGGTTAGAGGTTATAAACCACGTTAGAGACGGTTTACACTGGGTTAGAGGTTATAAACCGGGTTAGAGACGGTAATAAACCTCTGTACAGATGGTAATAAACCGGTTTATAGATGGAATTAACCGGTTTATTAACATAATACAGCATTTCTTAATATAGTTATAGACACGAAGGGATTACTGACCTGTAGGGTCATAAAGGGTCAGTCTGTGAAACACACAAACAAAACTTCAACAACAAGAAAACAAGAGAAACTGACTCAGGAGGACTACAAAGAGACACAAAACAACAGAAACAAGAAACAGAATGACAAAAAAAGACACCAAATGCCAAAAATGAGACACAAATCAAAAACAAGACACAAAGCGACCAAAATGAGACGCAAAATGACAAAAATGAGACACAAAACAACCAAAACCAGACACAAAACGACGAGAAACAGCAAAAATGAGACACAAAACAACAAAAACGAGACACAAAGCGACCAAAATGAGACACAAAACGACAAACGAGACTCAATATGGCTAAAATCCGTACATAACGTACACATGCATAACATGCCTGTAGTCATTTAGTTTGTGGTTTCATCTATATTAAATGTTGTCGTGATTTCTGATCAATAATCAACAAATGCTGCATTTCTAACATATGGGGAATGAGCGGCCTTGGAGGAGGACTGAGCTCTCTGAGGGCTTTTCTAGTTTTATAGTGAAAAAATCTTAAAACATGAAGACCTCCAGTACGCTCTGAACCGTCAGTCTGCTGTAGATTATCTTATTGTAACGTCACATGTTCAGCTATATTATTGAAGACTTGTATTTTGTCTGTGATATTGATGAATGCTTGTATTTTAGAACTCAATAAAACCTTCATTTACATCTCATAGGTCTGTTAACTTGAAATAAACGAGACAGAACAAATGGAATCACCAATGATGAGTTCACCTTTATTATTGTAACAAAACGTGATTAGAATTATTTACAATTTGCAATAAACATAAAAAAGAATAACAGACATGAATGACGCTAATTTCTCCTCCAACAACAACCTCAGTCCACGTATTTCCCCAGAATATCTGCGTCACGGAACAGGAAGTAGTCCTGCAGCAGACAGGAAACAGAAAAGTTAACCAGGAACCAAACAACAAACAACCTTGTAGACAGATTCAACCCTAATCCTCTGCTGCACCTTGTCCTCCAGAACCACCTTGGTTCCTCCGTACTCCGGCAGCAGAACCTTCTCTCCGACCTTCACACTCATCGGCTGCACAATGCCTTTCTGGAAACACAACAACAGCACAAGAGTTACACAAGCAACAACAAACAACAACACAAGAGTTACACAAACAACAACATCTAAAGCTGTGTGTCCACTAGGTGTGTCTTTCCTGCATGTAAATGAGCCGTTGGTCCGATGCTGCTGGGTTACATGCAGGAAAAACCCTTCTAGTGGACATGTACCTCATCTCTCTCCTCTTGTTTATCGTGTTTAGCTAACATAGCAGTTAACATTAGCTTCTTTCTGCTACAGCTGAGTAGCTACATGGTACAAAATGACTCAAAATATGTCCAAAATTTGTTAAATCTGATCAGAAATCACTCAAGTCCAAGATTACCCTGAACAAGTCCCAAAACAACTCAAAATTTATTTAAAATGATTGAACTCGTCCAAACGAATTAAAAACTGCCAACAATGACTCAAAATCTGTCCAAAATAACTTGTAAAATGAGTTGAAATTTGTCCAAAATGACTCTAAACCTGTTCAAAACTACTCACAACTTACCAAAGTGTGTTTAAAATGACTCAAAATATGTCCAAAATGTGTTAAATCTGGTCCTAAACAACTCAAAAGAAGTCCCAAATAACCCTGAACAAGTCCCAAAAAACTCTATTCAAAAATGGTGCAAAATGACTCAAAATCTGTCTAAAATAACTTCTAAAATAAGTTGAAATCTTTCCAAAACTACTTTAATTGCAGTAAATGGCTAGAAATTTTTCCATAATGAATTGAAACTTGTGTTCAGTGACTAGAAATGTGTCTAAATTACTGAAAAAGCATCCAACCTGACTCAGACTTTATCCATTAGGAGTAAATATTTGTCCACAATGACTTGAAACCTTATCAAAACTACTCAGAACTTCTCAGAACATGTTAAAAATGGTCCAAAAATATGTTAAATCTGGTCCCAAACGACTCAAAAGAAGTCCCAGATAAAGAAAAACCATTAAATGAGAATTTTAGCCGTTTAGTTTGAACATTTAAGCCCTAAACCTGCCAGCAGGACTAAAAACAGATGTACTTGGTGGAACATTTCCCAGAGTGACTCATTAGAGCTGCAGGACTTTGACAGATGAAGCTACAGTTCATTTCTTCTGCTATAACTCTTCCTGTTTAGCTCTAGTCAGACCCGGGGCTCATCACCTGGTTGACAGATCCGGGTCCGACTGCCACCACCGTGGCCTGCAGAACCTTTCCTTGGGATTTCTCCGGCAGCATGATGCCGCCCTTCGTCACCGTCTCGGCCGTCAGGCGTTCCACCAGAACCCGGTCAAACAGCGGCAGGAACTTTCTGAAGGCCTGAGATGGGAAAGAACAGAACCAGGGTCAGGAGGCTGTTTAAACCGCCTTCAACTGGATTTATTCTGGATTTATTCACTCTTTTCTTTGACTGATGTTTGTCTGTTTGTTCTGATAATGTTCTTCTTTGGGTTCTACAAGTTCTAATCAGTCACTGAAAACTCATTTTGTGAAACATTTCAGCCACGAGGACGACGGCAGCTGATAACAGATGAATGAACGACCTCAGCGAAGGTCGTCCCAGCTCCTCCCAGTCCTCTTACTGGGACCCGTCGTCCTCCAGCTCCTCCCAGTCCTCATACTGGGACCAGTCATCCTGGGAGGAGCTGAAAGGTTCCTGGTGACGGTTTCTCCCTGAGGCAGCCCAAGGCCTCCCCTCTGATTAAACCCCAACAGCCTTGAGATCAAACATCCTCCAGGTTCCACCAGATAACGCTGGAGGCCAGTCTGACCAGCTCACACCAGTTAGATTCACAGGAGGATGTTCTACCAGCAGACACCAACACTAACAATCACTTTAATAGTCTGCCTGCTGAAATCAGGCAGGCATCGTCCATTAATGTATTTAAAACTAAGCTAAAGACCCACTTGTTTTCTTTTACATATGAATCTTAAATTGTTTGTTTTACTGATGTCTTTTTATTGTTTTGTTTTTATCTGTTTTTATCTCTGTGTACAGCACTTTGACTGAAAGCACTTTATAAATTTATTATAAATTTAATATCTGTCGCAGTACTCTACCTGCAGTTTAGCAGTATAATATGCAGTATTGTTTTATTACTCAGTGTTTCTTCTTACTACATTCTAGTTATCATTTTATTTTACGCATATCTTACGGTTATTCTGTATTTATTGTCATGTTTTTGTGATTTCTCTGACCAACATTTGTCATCAAAACTTCCTTTGGGATCAATAAAGTTTTATCTCTTAGTAGTTTTAATATTTCAGTATTTTATAAATAATTTGATTTAGAAGTTGTTGTCCCTTGGTCAGTTATCTGGGACTTCTTTTGGGTAATTTAAGACAAGATTTAACACATTCTGGACATATTCTGAGTCATTTTTGCACCATTTTTAACACATTTTGAGTAGTTTTGAACAATTTTCGAGTCATTCTGGACTGAATGTTTACTCATAATGGATGAAGTTTGAGTCAGTTTAGATGATTTTTCAGTAATTTAGGACACATTTCAAGCCACTGAACACAAGTTTCAATTCACTATTGAAAAATTTCAAGTCATTTACTACAATCAAAGTGGTTTTGGACAAATTTCAACTGGTTATAGAAGTTATTTTAGACAGACTTTGAGCCATTGTTGGCAATTGTTGTCCCTTTGTCTTGATTTTTTTTTAGTTTCTGTCCTGTTTTCTACATTTTAGTAGAGTTAAAACCTGACTATCCTTCGTCTTGAACGCTGAGCATCAGTTTTCTAATGGAGCGCCTCTATAATCTGATGGTCGCAGGTTCGATCCCCGGTCCCCCCAGACCAGATCTCTTCAGCAGCACGGAGAATTGGACCACCAGGACGGAAGGAATGAATGAAAGGTTTGTTTAAATCCATTAAAGGTTCGTTTAAATCCAGTAAAGGTTCATTTAAATCATTAATTAACCGGTTTAACCCGCTAACGCGGAGCTCGTAGCTGCGTGTTTCCCGTTAGTTCCGTTAATCTGCGGTTTATTCTGACTTTTAGTTTACTTTTGATCGTTCAGATAAACACCAACATGAAGGCAGAAGGTGTCTGTCTGCTCCTCAGCTGCTTGACCTTGTGGATGGATGTTGGCGAGGTAGCTAACCTGTTAGCTTCTGTTAGCCGGAGGAGCTAAATTAAACAGATTAAAGATGAAAACGTGCCGCTGTTGGTCTTTTAAAGCTTTCTGGACTCTCTGAGGATTAAAACCGGTTTCTGAGGTTTTCTTCTTACCATTTCTGATCGTGTGGGAGGTCAGGGAGTCGGAGTGGGTCTGCACGGAGCGTGGATCTGACACTCTGCAGGGGATAGCTCCACGTGAGGAAGTATCCAGAAGGCGCATGCGCATTGACTGCCCTCAAGTGGTCCGACCTGACAGAAAGTTCCAGTACACCGGAAGCTGGTTACAAAACACCACTTTAAGTTCATATTTTCACGGTTTAATGTGGTCTGAACGTGTTCTGGAAGATTTTATACTGTGGTCCAGCGGTTTTCTGTCTAATTCGCTGATGTTTTGTGATGTTTTATTCAGGTAATATTGCACAACGTCAACTTTGACCTCCGTTTTTTTCCTCCAATGGCACACGAGAAAATTCTGGAACCGTCGGCCCCGGAACGAGCATAGATTCATAATTTGTGACTAAATCTAATCCAAAAGTTCACATATACACAAAGTTACAATATTATTCCATTAATAAGACTATTTGGGAGTATTGGGCGAAGTTTCTTTGCCGTAAATCTTAAAATAAACCATTTATGTGGTGTATTATTGGGCTATGCAGGTTCCGGGGGCAGGCCGGTAAATTACCCGGATGTGATAGCCCATGTGCAGTGCTGTCCGCAGCTCCACACGGCTGTCCTCCTCCGTCTCCTCTCTGTCCTTATTTTATTCCGTCTCCAGGCCTTGTAGCAGCGTTTACCTCACAGGTGAGTCCAGACACTCTAAACATTTAAAACCGTGCAGCTAAACTTTACATTCTGCGTGTTTCTGAGCAGATTAGCGGCGTTAGTTAGCAGCTTTAGCTCGTCTGTCGGGAGACTAAAACCTAAAGATTCTCCTCCTGACTGAAGGACACGAGTTTAAACCGTCCCTGCTGCTTCTAACCAGCTGTCTGCTCCTCAACGGGCTGGTTTACCTCCACCAGGGGGGTTAGTTTAACCAGGAGGGTCTAGTTTGTTCTGATAAAAACAGCAGACTTATTAAAGAAAAGCAGAAGGAGAGTTAAAGCTGGATGGTTCTGGTCTGGTGATGGATCCTGGTCCTCACGTGGTTTTACTATTTGACCTTGTGACGACCTGGAGACACACGTGGGGAGCAGGATCTGACAGGTTTCATCATCTAGAGGCTTAAAAAGCTGCTCATTTATTCAGTTAGAAGCATTAATATTAATAATAAAAACAAAGAAGCAAAATGACTAAACGAGACACAAAACGACCAAAAATGACACAAACGACACGAAGCCAAACAAAAAATTAGACAAAAAAGTTTCAAAGTGACAAAAAAATTGATGACAAAAATGAGACAAAAAAATTACACAAATAAAACCATAAATGACAAAGTGAGAAACAAAATTATTTTAAAAAAGTAGACTAACACCACAAACGAGACAAGAAAAAAATACAAAACGACAAAACAATGAATAAAGCGAAAAACAAAATTAAAAAATGAGACAAAAAAACAGCAAAAACAAGAAAAAATATTACAAAAATGACAAATGACACAAAAAAAGACAGAAAATTAGACAAATGGCACAAAGCAAAACCAAAAGACAAAAAAATTGACAAAGTTGCAAAGTGCCAAAAAAAGGACAAAAATGACTGAAGCGTGAAACAATACGACAAAAAAATAAACACAAGCGAGACAAAAAAATGACCAAAAATGAGACAAACGAAGCGAAGCAAAACAAGAGACAAAAAAGTTAGACAAAAGTTACAAAGCAGCAAAAATGAGTAAAAAAATTTACACAAATGAGACCAGAAATGACAAAAGTGAGAAACAAAACGACAAAGAAACGGGCGAACACCACAAGCGAGACAAAAAAAAACCACAAAACGACAAAAACAAGACAAAATATTACAAAAATGACAAAAATGGGTCACAAAATGACAAAAAATTAGACAAAAAAAGTTGCAAAGTGCCAAAAAAATAGACAAACAAGACAAAAAATGACAAAAGCGAGAAACAAAACGAAACAAAACAAAACGACAGACTGAACAGATGCATTTTAAACCATCTGGACTCTCCTCAGTCTCATTAATACACATTATTTATATTTTAGAACTGTTTATTTGGATGTGGTTGAATGGAGGCGGTTGTAAAAAATGTTAAATTATTGTTTAAATGGATCAACAGCTGCAGATAAACTGGATTCAGCTCCAGTTCTGAATTTTCATTTGTAAAGTTTAGAGAACAATTTTATTGGTTTTCTGCACCAAATTAGCTGTATTTTCTACCTGTAGTTTGGTTTGAGCTCATTAAAAGGAAATCTCTGATCTGGTCCTTCAAATATGAGATTTTACCCAAATGAAGTTATAAAGCTACAGTTCTACTGGTCTAAATATACAGAAATAAGTTTGTGGTTTTATTTATTTCTGTAGCTAAAAGTTATTTTCATTAAATGTTATAAAGAAGAATAAAATCCTGTTACATATTCCTAACCCTTATGTCTAGTTTTTTTATACCGCCAGTCAGAAACCTTAAATGTTTTCATCTCACAGAAAACGTGTTTTTTTGTTCCTTTAAAGGGACTAAAATGTTGTGAAACGCAGCGACAAAGAGTCAATATTTAACTTGTACTGAAGCTACCAGACTCTGTTTTCACCAGAAATAAGAAAAAACACTTAAATGTGGTAAAACACCTCCAGAGTCGGTCAATATTTAACTGACTGAAGCTATCAGACTCTCATTTTTACCAAACTTCCTATAAACAATTTAAGTAAGTAAAATACTTCATAGGAATGTTCAGATTTATGTGATTTATGATGAATAAAAGTGAAATCCAGATGTCTGAGAAGCTCAAACGAAACTCATATCATTAAGTTTGTTTGATCAGATGCTGTAGCTCGTTAACTAATTAACAGATTTTTTTTTTACTGATTAAATAACTAATTAACTGTTTAATTAACTAATTAACTGTTTAACAACAACTGATTAATTAACTAATCAACTGATTTATTAACTAATAAACTCTTTCCTTGTGTTTAAACTTGTTGCTGTTTGGTTTTAAAGATGCTGATTTGATTAATTTGACTTCAGCTCCGACTCTAAACTTGTAAATGTTAATTTTATGGATTTTATTTATTAATGTTTTATTTTATTCTCTTCCTCTGGTCCCTGGAGTCGGTTGTTCCTGACTCGTTCTGTTTGGCCTCAGTTGGTTTATCTTTTTTGCATTTTTAAACCACTTAATTCTTTAAAACACTTAAATCTTAGATAAATAAACACATTTTCACCCAACAGCTCCTGAATTGAGAGTTTTCTGCTTTCTTCAGTTTATTTTGGTGTCAGTTGAACGTCTTTTGAATCTCTGGAGGTTTTATTGAATGTGTTCTTGTGTCTTTGTTGTAAAAAGCTGGTTTGCTGTAGTACCTCCTGACACCACCGGGGGAGCAGTTAACACATGTTCAGTTACAACTTCCTGATTGGCTGATTGATCTGCTCTGTTCCTCCTCAGACATGTTCCGATTGGCTACAGTCATGAGGCAGGTGAGGCCGGTGAGCCGAGCCCTCGCTCCTCACCTGACCAGGTGTTACGCCAAAGACGTCAAGTTCGGCGCCGATGCTCGAGCTCTGATGCTGCAGGGAGTCGACCTGCTGGCCGACGCCGTGGCTGTCACCATGGGTCCCAAGGTACCGACTCATCAATATTATTACTGGTGTTAGACTGACCCACTGGTGTTAGACTGACCCACTGGTGTTAGACTGATCCACTGGTGTTAGACTGATCCACTGGTGTTAGACTGATCCACTGATGTTAGACTGATCCACAGAGAGCTCAGACATCCAGAATAACAACAGAATATAACAAAATAGCAATAAAAACAGAATAACATCATGATATAACAGAATATGATACTGATACTCGGCACTAAGATGCTGTAGAACTAGGAAATCTGTCAAATCTTAAAATTATTTCACCAGATTTCTAAAAGTAAAGATAAACATCAGCAGAGCCATGTGTCACATGTGAAACATGTGTCTGACATGAAAGCATCATAAACGTGTTTGTTTTAATTAATATTTAGTTTCTGTTGGACTTTGTTACTCTAATTATTAACCGTGGAAGACAAATTAATGTTTATGCAAGAGTCAACACTTTAACTCCTGACTGTCCTCTGAGGCTCTACAGATGTTCTACAGATGTTCTACAGACGGTAGATGTTTAGTCTCATTGTGATTTAATTAGTTTAAAATGTTAAGTTTAAGTTAAACACTGATTTGTATTTAAGTGGAATGAACCCAGTGAACATATGAATGAAATATTTTTGCATCAATAATTGGCACTGTATGAAAACTCTGAGTGTTTTTCTTTGCTTCGGTCTCATTTTAACTCACTGTGGTTCATCCAAACAAATTTAAAGACTTTTTGTCAGATTTGAGGAATTTTGGACAACTTCTTGGTTCAATTCTTCTGTCAACCAGAACATGGACTTTTATCAGGTCGGATTCTACATAGATTCAGAAACAGAAACCACTAAACCTCTAACAGGTTCTTGGTGTTTTTCTTCAAGTCCTGCAGCTCTGTGGAACCAGAACAACATGAACTGACAGTAAGACTCAGAATGATGGAAACCAGACAAAAAAGTGAAAATGAAATTTTGTTAAAGTTTTTAAAACGAACTCAAACATTTGCTGCAGTAAAATGTAACATACGTGTTTATACAGCAGTAAAAATAATTATAAACAGCATCTATATTCAACAATTCAACAGTGAAATGCTGACCAAACCTCCACAGAAGTCTTTGTCATGGTGCCCATTGCTAGCTAAACTCCCACATGGACTGAAAATGACAAAAATGAGACTCAAAACAACACAAAAAATAAAACGAGATAACAGACAAAAATGACAAATGAAACAACAAAAATAGACACAAGCAAACAAAAACCAAAATAATGTTGATCGCAAAAGACACAAAAGAACAAAACAAGACAACAGGAAATGGTAAAAACAAGATAAAACAAGACACAAAACCAGTTTGTCTCAGAAACATGATCGGAGGTCATTAAAGAAGTCTTTGTCATGGTGCCCGTTGCTGCTAAACTCATCCAGGTCCTGGTGGAACAACCAGGTCCTACAATCGTGAAAGACTTTTCTATTTAACTCTGAGTGAAGCTGACGCCTCCTAAAGGTCCAGATCTCACCTGTCGGACCTCGCTGTCCCTCGCTTCTCCTTCCAGGGTCGCACCGTCATCATCGAGCAGAGCTGGGGAAGCCCAAAGGTCACCAAGGACGGCGTGACGGTGGCCAAGAGCATTGACCTCAAGGACAAGTACAAGAACATCGGCGCTAAGCTGGTGCAGGACGTGGCCAACAACACCAACGAGGAGGCCGGCGACGGCACCACCACGGCCACCGTGCTGGCCCGGGCCATCGCCAAGGAGGGCTTCGACACCATCAGCAAGGGAGCCAACCCAGTGGAGATCCGCCGAGGAGTCATGATGGCCGTGGAAACCATCATCAGTGAGCTGAAGAGTCTGTCCAAGCCCGTCACCACCCCCGAGGAGATCGCTCAGGTACACAACTGACGTTTGGCTTCGATTCTGCTGCTGGCAGGCGGACAGAACATCCCATAATAACCCGTCTCTGGTCTTCAGGTCGCTACCATCTCAGCCAACGGAGACGTAGAGATCGGAAACATCATCTCCAACGCCATGAAGAAAGTCGGTCGCAAAGGAGTCATCACCGTCAAGGTGGGCTTCAGTTCCAGCCGTGTAATAAATACATAGTATCTACCCAGGATTTAAAGAGTAAAACGTAAATAATGTTTGTTCTCCTGCTGTCAGGATGGGAAGACGCTCCACGATGAGCTGGAGATCATCGAGGGAATGAAGTTCGACCGCGGATACATTTCACCGTACTTCATCAACACCGCCAAAGGTTAGCAGCATGTTCACAAAAAACCCCCACAAAAAACACGATGACAAACTGTGATTAGAACTAAAGACTTCCTATAGAGGAAGAAGACTCAGATCAGCGTTAGGACACCATCTGTTCTGTCCCTTTGTGCTGCTTCTGTGTCTCTGTCAGTTTGTTGTTGTTTTTGTGATTTTTCTGTCTCTTTGTTGACATTTTGCATCTCGTTTTGATTGTTTGCTTATTTGTGTTCGTTTTGTGGCTCTTCGTCGTCAGTCCAAAACCCTCCAAACCTTCAGTTTCCTCAGATGTTTGACAGGAAGGAGTAAATGTTCCTTTTAGAAGCTGAAATCTGTCGTATTTTTGCTTGAAAACAATAAATCCACCGTCATAGATATGATTTCAGGGTGTTTTTCTGTCATGAATTTGGTCTTTAAAAGTGAACTTTATCTCTACTGACTCTAATATTTGCTTCTTCTCTGCTGCTGCTTCTCATGTTCTGATTCCTTGATGGATTTTCGGCTGTTCAACATAAACTTAGTCTCTGTTTCTTCAGATCTTCTGTCTTGGTTCTGGTTCTGAACATGTCTCTGGTTTCAGGTCAGAAGTGTGAGTTCCAGGACGCCTACCTGCTGCTCAGTGAGAAGAAGATCTCCAGCGTCCAGAGCATCGTTCCTGCTCTGGAGATCGCCAACCAGCACCGTAAACCTCTGGTCATCGTGGCTGAAGACGTGGATGGAGAAGCTCTGAGCACTCTGGTCCTCAACAGGTTGGTTGGGTTTGTTCCTTCTTCACACGGAGATGAACTTCTGTTGTTTACTTCACAAAAACAAACTAGAGATTGCACATATTATAGATCTTTATCTGTTTCTCTGTGGAGACACTGCCTGCAGTTCATCCTGTTGGTCTCAGCCGAGTGAATCGAGACTCTTCAGTTCCTCTGAATCTCAGATCTGTTTAGAACAAACTGTTAGCCATTTTGACATTTAAAAGTCTAGATGTTCCTTTAAACCTGTCGGAGGTTGAAGCAGCTGAACCTGAACCTGGTCCACCAGTGAACATTGATGGTTTCTCCTGCAGGCTGAAGGTGGGTCTCCAGGTGGTGGCGGTGAAGGCTCCAGGCTTCGGAGACAACAGGAAGAACCAGCTGAGGGACATGGCCGTGGCCACCGGAGGCACCGTAGGTCCTTCTGCAGTCTGAGCTGCTGGTTCCTGGTGAGGAGCTCCAGGTGGTGAAACCTTCTTCTGATCTCCTCTGCAGGTGTTTGGAGACGAAGCTCTGAGTTTGGCTCTGGAGGACATCCAGGCTCACGACTTCGGGAAGGTGGGGGAGGTCCAGATCACCAAAGATGACACCCTGCTGCTGAGGGGTGGAGGCAGTCCGGCCGAGGTGGAGAAACGAGCGGCAGAGATCATGGAGCAGCTGGAGAGCACCACCAGCGACTATGAGAAGGAGAAGCTCAACGAGAGGCTGGCCAAGCTGTCGGACGGAGTCGCCGTGCTCAAGGTCCGATCTCTTACGGACCATGTTCAGCCCGTTTCCTGTAGAACCTTGAAGCTCTAACGTGTTTGGTCTCCTCAGGTGGGAGGAACCAGTGATGTGGAGGTGAACGAGAAGAAGGACCGAGTGACGGACGCCCTGAATGCCACCAGAGCCGCCGTGGAGGAAGGAATTGTCCCAGGAGGAGGCTGTGCTCTGCTGCGCTGCATCCCATCGCTGGACGCCCTGAAACCGGCCAACTCTGACCAGAAGATCGGTGGGTGGAGCTCCACTAACCTCCTGGTCCTGGTTCTGGTTCTGATTCTGAGCAGCACTCTGAGCTCTCCTTTCTTTCTACAGGGGTGGACATCATCCGACGGGCGCTGAGGATTCCTGCCATGACCATCGCCAAGAACGCCGGCGTGGAAGGTTCTCTGGTGGTGGAGAAGATCCTGCAGGGATCCGCTGAGCTGGGCTACGACGCCATGCAGGGAGAATACGTCAACATGGTGGAGAAGGGCATCATCGACCCCACCAAGGTGAGGAAGATCCTCCTGAAGGTACAGGTTCAAGGTCTGAACCTGGTCAGTGGATCTGAGCTTCACTAGAATAATGAAACTTTAAATGTGTTTCAGTTTAAACGTTGGTCAACGTTAGATCTGGATCTAAAGACCTTCAGAGTCAGAAGATCCAGCATGAAGTATGACTAAAGTATTCACACAGAATTTCTCCAAAAACACCCAAAGTCTTGAATGAAACAAAAATGACGAGTAGTTGGAGATCCATCCAGCATGGTGGAACATCTTCTAGTTGTTGGAAATCCACTCAGCATGTTGAAACATCTTCTAGTTGTTGGAGATCCATTCAGCATGGTGGAACATCTTCTAGTTGTTGGAGATCCATTCAGCATGGTGGAACATCTTGTAATTGTTTGAGATTCATTCAGCATGGTGGAACATCTTCTAGTGTATTTTTATATTTTAAACAGCTGGTCTCTGTAGACTTAATGAGTCTAAAGTCTGAATAAATCACATTTGGCATCCAATGTGAGAATACCAACACTAACCGGGAATTATCCTGGTCCTAACCCGTGTTTTCCTGCAGTAACCAGGAAATATCCAGGTCCTAAACTGTTCCCCCACTAACCAGGAATTATTCAGGTCCTAACCTGTATTCTCCTGTAAGTAACCAGGAATTATCCAGGTCCTAACCTGTATTCTCCTGTAGTAACCAGGAAGTATTCAGTTCCTATCCTGTATTCTCCTGCAGTAACCAGTAATTATCCAGGTCCTAACCGTCTTCTCCTCCTCCAGGTGGTGAGGACAGCGCTGCTGGACGCCGCTGGAGTCGCATCGCTGCTGTCGACCGCCGAGGCCGTCGTCACGGAGATCCCGAAGGAGGAGAAGGAAATGCCTGGTGGGATGGGAGGAATGGGAGGAATGGGAGGGATGGGAGGAGGAATGGGCTTCTGAAGATCCTCCTGACTCTATAGACTAATGAGGACCGGAGAGCGCTCTCCTCCTCCACCAGGATGGACGGTTGATGATCTGAGTGGCTGAGGAGACCAGAAGGTTCCTCACTCCTTCATCCATCTGCATCATGTACGAGAAGAAAAACGGTAACCGGTGAGGAGATGTTCTCCTGAAGGTTCCTCTGGAGCGTCTCAGCTGCTGATCAGTAACTCTAGAAGCAGAAGTGATCCGTTTAGAACCAGTTGGTTTGTTCTGAGCTGCTGGTGAAGGAACCAGGCTGTAGGACACGTATAGAACGTGTTCTACAGCCTGGTTCCTTCACCTGCAGCTCAGAACAAACCAATGACTAACCAGAACTATAACTGATGGTCCAGTAGATCCTCCAGGATGGTTTCTGCTTCTACTGATGGTATAAATCTGGTTTCCTCTGAAGGAGACGTTGGCAGCAGCTGAGATGAACCAGGTGTTCCTTCTTGAAGACGTCTCCAGGCTTCGGTCCGTTCGTTCGTCGTAGTGTTCCTGTTAATTAATGTTTTTGTTTTTTTATATATATATTTTCTGTCATCAGTGATTAATTGAATTAAAGCAGTTTTCTTACAGACTCGGAGCATTTTTTTGTTTCTGGACGTCGAGTGCCTGAAATTGTCTGTTTACTGATTGTATGGGTCCACCAGCAGGGGGCGCTGCTGGCTAACTGATCATTTTATAATTTAATAAATTCACTTGTCCAGGTTCACGTCTGTCACTGTTGTGTAGCTTCCACTGGGACGGGTTTATTTACTGAACATTCAACCACAAGGTCCATTTAGTAGCAGCTGTTCTGGAGCTTTCAGTCGTAAATAGTCTTCATCAGGAACAGTACTGTCAGGTTTCATCTTCAAAGTTTAATGTTTCCAAGTCCTTTTAGAACTACTGCCTGTTGGCCTTTAATCTAAAGTTCATCTTAACCTTTGGAACTTTACGAAAAAACAAAAACACCAAAAGGTCCATTTAGTAGCAGTTCTGGAGCTTTTAGACATGATCTTTCTACAGGATACAAATTGACCAGATTTAGCACTAAAATTCAATATTTTGACAAAGTCAAGGACTTTCAGCATCAGTTTAAAAGCTAAAATCCATCTTAACAAGGTGTCCATTTAGAAAAAGTCCATTTAGTAGCAGTTCTGGAGCTTTCACTCATGGTCTTCATCAGGAACAGTACCATCAGTTTTTGTCTTTTCTGGGTAAAGAGGATGAAATCTGAGCTATGAAACTGTCGTGGTTTCTCTTAGACATCGTGGATGTACAGATGTTGAAGAAAACATCCATTGACACTGACTTGCTTAACAACAAAGTTTTATTATAAGGAAGAACATCATCAATCAGACAGACCGCCTGGGAGGATTCAGAGCCAATATGAACCTCTCTGAACAGTAACCGGAGGTCACTTTTATATGCTTTGGACAGGTATGAGGTCACAACATATATTTCCTAATTAGAAGACATCTGGTCATGGAACAAGACCCTACAGATCAACCCCCTATCATTTAGGTGCCCAAAGAGCAATTAGGGCCCCTGAGATCAATTATCATTACCAGGACATAATGACTCCCAATCTAATCACAGCAATGACTTCCATTCTATTCTGACAAGCAACATCTCAGATCAGATACTACAAAACTTTTAGTTAACGTTCAGGAAACATTTAGCACCATGAAGTCCATTATCTGTTCCAGAGCTTTCACTCGTGGTCTTCATCACAACAGACAGTTTTAGTTAAATCTGAAGACTTCTCACATGTTGGCTGAAAATCTAAAATTCATCTTTACTTTTGGAACTTTATGAAAAACACAAACCTAGAAGGTCCATTTAGCAGCAGATCTGGAGCTTTCAAACATGGTTTTTCTACAGGACACAAGTTGACGAGTTTTTATCTTTAAATTTCTATATTTTGACCAACTCAAGGATGAGTTTAACCAAGTTTCCCTTTAGAAAAAGTCCATTTAGTAGCAGTTCTGGAGCTTTCAGTCATAAGTAGAGTCATCAGATGGAGTTTTCTAATCATTGTGGAGACATACATTCTGATTCTGGATTAAAATTCACTGTTTAAACTTTTGGAAACATTTAAGAAAATCCTTCTACAGGGTCCATTGAGCAGCTCTTCTGGAGCTTTCACTCGTACATGGATTTCTTCTCTGATACTTCTGAAACATTTGACCAAATCTGAGAACTTTTCATCCATTTTGTGTTAAAATCTAAACATAATCAGAACCTGTTTGCTCCAGAGATCAGACACCATGAGGTCCATTTAGTAGCTCTGGAGCTTTCAGTCCTAAGTTTCTTCATGAGGAGCTGCAGATGTTTCATGTTTGTTGAAGGTTTGACTTCAGATTGGAAACTTGAGCTTCAACAGTCTCACGATGATGGAAACCATGAAGACCAACAGAGACTCTTTGTTTCAGTTCGTGTTAAATTACCTTTAAACCTATTAAAGAAGTCTGTTTAGTGTTTAAATGTGAAGATTAATTTAGTATTTAAAGGTGTTCTTCTGATCCATGGTGGCTTCTCTTCGTCTCTTTGGAGATCATAGGACTATAAAACCTCCAGAGAACGAGACATTTCCAAACCTCGACTCAATCAGTCCTCATCTCTCACAGGATGTCATTATTCCTGGCTGAAGGAAACACTCGAAGACACTGGTTTGTTTTTTAGAAAAAATATTTTATAAACCATGCAGTTGGTACAACGTTCTGAAGACACTCACACAAACAAACCTTTTCCATGTCCCACAAAACACACAAACCCTTTCCCTCACTAGAAGCAGTTTACAGCTGATATTTACACTCAACACTTGAGCAGAGAATCCGCCTCTATGCAGACGATGACGCCGTTTATGAACCCAACAGGGTGAAGGTTGGTCTGAATGAATAAACTCTGCATAGAGGCTGGTAAAGTGTTTGCACTCAAACTAAGAAATAAATATAAGAGTATAATGTTCCTTTAAAAGTCAAGATAAATAGTGTGGCAGTGGCCAGGAGGCACTCGGTGGAAACAGGAAGGTTTCAGGTCATTGAAGCACCTTCAGCATGACAGATGAGAGTAGAGCTCACATTTATCAGACAGCTGGAACCCAACCAGTTGCTGAGATGTTTCTACTGACCGGTCTGATGAATGTGAGCTCCAGTTTCTGCCAGTTTGGGCCCTAAAATCACAAACATTCCAACAGACAGCTTGCTGTAAATAACACTAGTGCTGATATTGCACATGTAGAACAATAAAAGACCTTCAGCTGTAGATCTGTAGAGCCAGCATGGTTCTCCTGGTATGCTGAGAGGATGTTAGACTCCATGTTCTGGTGTTCTACAGAACAGTTAGTAGGACCATCTGCAGCATTCAGAGCAGGAAACAGCAGCTAAATACAGACTCGGCTAGCTTTAGATCAACATGTTATCACAACCACCCAGCAGGAAGGAAGTCTGGAGCTTTTATAGAACAGATTTATATTGTTTGGAGCTGTTTTATTCATGTGGGTTTGATTTTCTGAACTATTAAACGTCTTGTTTTTACTGTGAACAGATCAACATGCTTCAGGTCAATGTTCAGTCTAGCATTAGCTTGTTTAGGCTAATGTAGCAGCTAACAATGTCTTGTTTTTTCTGACACAGCGACTAACAAGATCTTATTTACACTAACAGCTAGCACTAGTGGCTAACATGAGCTAGTTTAGGCTGATATGGCGGCATACGTTATCTTGTTTACGCTAAAGTAGCTGCTAACTTTTTCTTATTTAGGCCATCATGGTGGCTAGCATTATCACATTTAAGCTAATGTAGCAGCTAACATTATCTTCTTCAGGTTAATGCGATGATTAGCATTATTTTGTCCTCGCTAAAAAAGCAGCTAATGTTAGCTTGTTCAGACTAAAGCCTGGGTTATGCTTTCCACGCGAACGTGACGCATGGAAATGAGACGCCCAGAATCCCTACGAGAGAACACATGGGGCTTTTATACTCCCAACCTGCAGGGGGCAGTGTACTGCTAACGCACATCTACCACTAAACTAGTGAGTAGAAGTAGTTATCCATCGTTTACACCAGGAATCATAAAACAAGCTTATCATAGCGGCTGAGGTTGTTCTGTTTAAGTTGATATAATCTGGTTTGGCTAAAGTAGGAAACAACGTCATGATTTACTAACATCCTGTTCAGGCTGATGTAGCAGCTAACTGTAGCTAGGCTAGCTAACGTCATCATGTTTTACTAATATTTGTTCAGGGTGACGTAGCAGCTAACTGTAGCTAGGTTAGCTAACATCATCACATTTTACTAATATCTGTTCAGGCTGATGTAGCAGCTAGCCGTAGCTAGGTTAGCTAATGTCATCATGTTTTACTAATATCTGTTCAGGCTGATGTAGCAGCTAGCCATAGCTAGGTTAGCTAACGTAGTGGCTAACGCAGTGAAGCAGAAACTAGCGTCTTGTTTAGAATTACCATGAAGCTGAGTTTCGTATCGATGATGAGGCTTCAGGAGCTGATTGGTTCTGACTACTTCCTGCTGAGGTCACATCCTGTTAGCGTTCTCTAGAACCTTCCAGAGGTTCTGTGGGTTCTGCTTTAGCTTCTCTGCTCACTTTGTTCTCTCTGCTAACACTGTTTTATTTTAGGTTTTGTTCTGATTCTCTGCCTCCAAAAAGGAAGCTGTTTCCCTTTAAACTAGTTTTTAATTCTCCAGAATAAAATCAAATGTTCCAGAGTCAACAGATGACATCCTGATCTGGTGGAACCACAGGGATGAGTTTAGGTTCTCTATGAAGATCTGTGTCCTGTTCTCTCTGTGGAACGTCTAGATTTAGTTCCAAACCCTCAAATGTTCAGTTTCAGTCAGATTTGATCAGAGAAGCAGTGAATCCTGACGTTGGAGAAGCTGGAACCAGAAATGTTTCTTTAATATTAAAGGACCTCCAGGTTGAAGTGTCCAGGAGACGATCCAGCAGAAGGTTTGGTTTGTTGGGAGGTGCTGTCATTTGTAGAAGGTTCTCTGGTTCCAGGAGGCTCTGCTGCCTCTTTGATCAAACCTGAACATGATAGCTGGAGATAAATGTTCTGCTGGAGAACCGCAGATGTTCTAGAAATGTCTGCTGGTTTCAGCCTGAGGTTCTGGTGGAGAACCAGAGGAACCAGAGGGTAGAACATGGTGATGGTAGTGAGGAAGGCACTGAACGTGTTAGTCTGTTCTCCTTAGCGTTGTTAGCGTCGTTAGCCCGTCGCTACGTGTGGTGGACTTCGTGGAACATCAGCTCTCGGGGGATGGCCGTCTCGGCTCCGTGGACCTTGGAGGCCTGGCGCTCGAACGCCGACACCATCTGCTTGACCACCTCATCGAAGAAGACGTGAGCCAGCTGGGAGTGGAGGAGGGAGCGGAACTCGAAGGAGATCTGAGGAGGACAGAGTGGACAGCTGAAGGAACCACCTGAAGATCTGTCAGAAGGAACCACAACCCAACAGGAAGGTGCTTCTACTCACAGCGAAGTCCACGGTGCAGGTCCGAGGGTAGCCAGGAAGTCCAGGGCTGAAACGCCACACAGTCTCCAGGTGGTTGAAGAGCTTCCCCTCTGAACAGGAAGCCTGAAGGAAACACAACCAGAAGCTTAGAGGATCTCTGGGTTCTATCTGTGGTTCCTGATCAGAGGAGATGCTCTCTGATCTGGTCTTCTGGTCTGTAGCTGGAGGCAGTTCCTACCTTGACCATGTGGGGGCGCACCGTGGTGACCAGGGAGGTGTAGTTCTCCACCACCGGGGGGAAGCCCACGGTCAGCTTGGCCTTGCAGAATCCAGATCTTCTAAAGACCACGTCAGACTTCTTACACCAGGGAACGAAGAGCCGGTAGTTCTCCACGCTGGCCACCACATCGTAGATCTCCTGCATGGAATACCTGAGGACAGAGGGACAGGGGGACAGGTGAGGGGACGGGTCAGACTGGAACTGGAACCCTTTAGTGGGTCAGACCTGAACCAGGAGGAGACCCTGACCCAGATAGTCTCCAGTGAGGAGCAGTAATGTGGAGAATGAGGGTTAATGAGGGTTATGTCAGTTCAGGCCTCCCTGAAAGCAAATATCTGCCCCTCTGTAGGCTATTTATACAGCAGGTTTAGTGATTATGACCCTGAGGAGGACATTCAGTGCGTCACTCATGTACAGCAGAGAGGAGACGTTATTAAAGCTTATTATGGTCTGGAGAGGCTCAACATTAGATCATTAATGACTGTATCAGTTCAGACAGTTGTTCTAGTTCATCTTTATTTATCATTTCAGGAGGTAAAAACTTCATCCTGTTAGCTCAGATCACTGGTTCATGGGTTTGGGTCATTTATCAGCTTCTTTAATGTGAATATTTCCTGCTTTCTTTCCTCTTATATGACATTTAACTGAAGATCTCTGGACCAAATCAGACATTAGAGCCACATTTTTCTCCATTTCCTAATATGTTGCAGGTTGATCAACTAATTAATTGAGTAAACAATGAACCCAATTGTTAGTAGCAGCTTTAAATGTGAATGTTTTCTGCTTTCTTTCCTCTTCTAAGCTGAAGATCTTTGGTTTGTTGATGAATCTTCACTGAAACCTGCTGATAAAAACCCAACAGAAGTCAGAAAACTGATCCAGAAGCAGAAGAACCCACATTTACCAGAACTGCACACATTTATCAGTTTAAAAGATGTGTTATCTGAGAAAAGTTATTTAAAAATTGACCAAAATTACACTAATTATTTGAGAAATAAGTTGTAAAAACAGAAAAAAATTACCAGATTTTATACTTTCAGATGATCCTAATACTAATCCTGTGTGACGTAGAGTTTTATCAGAATAAATAACTAAATCTGAGCTTAAAATGAGGATTTTTCATCACATTTACTCAAGTATAGAAACAAGAAACGTCTAAATTCTGTGATTCCAGCTCCTTAAATATGAATATTTTCTGCTTTCTTTCCTCCTCTGTGACTCTAAACTGCTGATCTCTGGACTAAACCAGATGTTTGTCCTGTAGGTTCTTTGGTAAATGGGGACATTTTTCACTATTTCTGGTATTTGATGAACCAAACAGCTGATCAGTCAGTTGAGGAAGTAATCAAGAGATCAAACAATAGTGGAAATGATGAGTTAAATCCTCCTAAATGAGGAACCACAGTGAATAATTCATTGACAATGTTGATTTGGTCCATATAGAAGAAAGCTTCCTGGTCCCTCTGAGCTCGTTTTCCAGGTGTTCTGTCCTGGTTGGGTTAAAGATCCCAGATATCTGGTGGAACAGGTTTTTCCCGTCTGCCCTTCCAGTCGGAGTTAATCTTGTTAATAATAAGAAGCTGTTAATGATTAATGAGTCGATAAAACCCAGACTGTGGTGGAGGACGTCACAGCGTCTGGAGACTTTATAAATAAAACATTTATAATCATTTAGGACCAATAAAAGCAGGAGAACCTCCCATTAAGAGCCTTCAGGCAGCTAATGTTCTGTATTTTAACTTTATGTAGGTTTAGTCCAACTTATAAAGAGTGAAATCAGAGTTTGGAAGAACATAGATCTGAACATGATTCCTGTGTTTTTATTTTATCGTACCAGCAGTTAGGAGTAAATGGAAAAGTTCCTCTAAAGGCTACAGACTTTGAATTAAAGTCAGAAGGACATCTGGATCTTAACATTTAGATGACTACAATAAGCTCTACTTTATTTATCATTAATAAAATAGTTCAGCTATTTATCTCTAATAAATATCAGCTTCAAGCATCAGTCCTCAAACTAAAGGAAACTTTACTGACAGGAGGAAAGAAAGCAGGAAATATTCACATTTAAGGAGCTGGAATCACAGAATTTAGACGTTTTGTCTTGAATAATTACATCATAAATGAATCTGTGGATTGTTTTCTTGATTAATGAACCGACTGTTTGATCCATAAAACATCAGAAAAGAGAGAAACACATCAATCAGTGTTTCCTAAAATGATAAACATCTGGTTTGGTCCAGAGATCTGCAGTTTGAGTCACAGAGGAGGAAAGAAAACAGAAAGTATTCACATTTAAGGAGCTGTCAGTGATCTGAGCAGTTAACAGGATGGTTGCAGGAAGTTTTTGTCTCATGAAACTACTGTTGAACAGTTTGGGGCCACTTAGAAATGTCCGTATTTTGAAAGAAAATCCGTTTTTTAATGAACTTTTCAACAGTAGATGTACGTCTTTTTGGATAACAGGATCTGTTAGATGAAACCATAGAACTGTAGAGAAAAAATCAGTAAAAATTGACCTGAAAATCTTCATGTTGGAGAGTGGAGGAGCTACAGAGACGGCTACCAACTGCAGATAACTCTGTAGCTCCGCCACTCTCCAACAGGTTGCAGGTGGATCAGACAGGAAGTGAAGCAGTGAGGGCTCCGTCTGATTGGACTGAGGTAAACCCACCCGATGATGCGTCTCTCTGAGTACTCCTTCCTCTTGGAGAAGGAGTCGGCCAGGTTGAAGAAGCTCCGAGCCGGTAGGACCACAGACCGACCCGACATGGCAGCACCGAGCACTGGAGGACCCCGGGTCATCAGGATCCCACAGGATGACAGGTACCTGGAGACAGACGGACCAATCAGAGACGACCAGAGAACACCTGTCTGACCTCAGGCTGCTAGGAAACAGGAACGTCTTCACTACAGCCAGGATTACAAAATAAAATCATTTAGGAATGCGTCACTTTTTACCGCACACTAACTTCAACACCGTTTTCTTTCATCCATCCATCCATCCATTATCTATACACCGCTTAATCCTCACTAGGGTCATGGGGGGCGGGAGTCTATCCCAGCTGACTCGGGCGAAGGCAGGGGACACCCTAGACAGGTCACCAGTCTGTCACAGGGCTACATACAAAGACAAACAATCACTCTCACATTCACACCTACGGGCAATTTAGAATAATCAATTAACCTCAGCATATTTTTGGACTGTGGGAGGAAGCCGGAGTACCCGGAGAAAACCCACGCATGCACAGGGAGAACATGCAAACTCCATGCAGAAAGATCCCGGGAAAGCCGGGACGCGAACCAGGGACCTTCTTGCTGCAAGGCGAAAGTGCTAACCACTACACCACTGTGCAGCCCCGTTTTCTTTCAGCGCAACAAAAAAAAGCAACGCTTTTTACAGCAAAAAGCAAAAAAATTAACCAGCAGAATTTTTTGTGCCACTTGAATTACGACTTTTTACACCATTTAATTAAAATTCAGCTTTTTGTGAAATCAAAAGTAAACAGAACATCTGATGATGATTATTGTTGTCATTTTGGACAGATTCAGTCATTTTTTGCTCATTTTGGACAGATTCAGTCATTTTTTGCTCATTTTGGTCATTGTGGAGCACTTTTTTTGTCATTTGGGATAAGCTTTGTTTAATTTTAGGCACATTTTTGTGTCATTTTGGACAGATGTTAGTTGTGGACACGTTTTGAGTCTTCTCAGTCAGGTTTGGTCATTTTTCTTTAAAATGTGTAATTATTTTCTACACGTTTTTGTAATTTTGGACAGATTCACAGTCATTTTTTTGCAAATTTTGGTCGTTGTGGAGCAATTTTTGTAATTTGGGATAAGTCTTGTTTAATTTTAGACAAGTTTTATGTTGTTTCGTAGAAATTTGTATCACTGTGGACAAGTTTTAAGTTATTTTGAGCCATTCTTTTTCCATTTTAGACACGTTTTTGTCATTTTAGACAGATTCAAAGTCATTTTCTACAAATTTTGGTCGTTGTGGAGCAATTTTTGTAGTTTTGAATAAATTTTGTTTAATTTTAGACACATTTCTGTCTCATTTTAGACACATCTGGAGTCTTCTGAGTCGTGTTTGGTCATTTGGGTCATTTCTGACGCTGTCAGTTAGGTGCTAACAGAGTCGTCTCAGGTTCTGGCTGCAGGAATTAAAACGTCCACAGCGAGTTAGCAGCAGTGCTAACCTTGACGGCATACTATATCCGACAGATAACAACTGGTGCTGCCAGAATGCTCAGCCTGAGCAGCTCCCACTCAGATATATTTAATCCTCTTCATAACAAACTGTGGATCCACACGGAGCCGCCGCTAAGCATCCGCTAATAAACTTAGAACACAGAGACTTCCTGCAGCATTTGCAGCTGTTATGAGGAGGAGGAAACTTCCAACACCTGCCAAAGCATTGGTCTTTCAGATAAATCAGACTCCAACAATGGAACGAGGTCAAGGACGGCAGCTTCATTGGAGCTCTGAATGTGCAGCAGTTTTATTAGAGCTCTGAATGTGCAGCAGCTTTATTAAAGCTCTGAATGTGTAGCAGTTTTATTCGAGCTCTGAATGTGCAGCAGCTTTATTACAGAGCTCTGAATGTGCAGCAGCTTTATTACAGAGCTCTGAATGTGCAGCAGCTTTATTACAGAGCTCTGAATATGCAGCAGCTTTATTACAGAGCTCTGAATGTGCAGCAGCTTTATTAGAGCTCTGAATGTGCAGCAGCTTTATTACAGCGCTCTGAATGTGCAGCAGCTTTATTACAGAGCTCTGAATGTGCAGCAGCTTTATTAGAGCTCTGAATGTGCAGCAGCTTTATTACAGAGCTCTGAAAGTGCAGCAGCTTTATGAGAGCTCTGAATGTGCAGCAGCTTTATTAAAGAGCTCTGAATATGCAGCAGCTTTATTACAGAGCTCTGAATGTGCAGCAGCTTTATTAGAGCTCTGAATGTGCAGCAGCTTTATTACAGCGCTCTGAATGTGCAGCAGCTTTATTACAGAGCTCTGAATGTGCAGCAGCTTTATTAGAGCTCTGAATGTGCAGCAGCTTTATTACAGCGCTCTGAATATGCAGCAGCTTTATTACAGAGCTCTGAATATGCAGCAGCTTTATTAGAGCTCTGAATGTGCAGCAGCTTTATTACAGCGCTCTGAATGTGCAGCAGCTTTATTAGAGCTCTGAATGTGCAGCAGCTTTATTACAGAGCTCTGAATGTGCAGCAGCTTTATTCGAGCTCTGAATGTGCAGCAGCTTTATTACAGAGCTCTGAATGTGCAGCAGCTTTATTACAGAGCTCTGAATGTGCAGCAGCTTTATTACAGAGCTCTGAATGTGCAGCAGCTTTATGAGAGCTCTGAATGTGCAGCAGCTTTATTAAAGAGCTCTGAATATGCAGCAGCTTTATGAGAGCTCTGAATGTGCAGCAGCTTTATTAGAGCTCTGAATATGCAGCAGCTTTATTACAGAGCTCTGAATGTGCAGCAGCTTTATTACAGAGCTCTGAATGTGCAGCAGCTTTATTAGATCTCTGAATGTGCAGCAGCTTTATTACAGAGCTCTGAATGTGCAGCAGCTTTATTACAGAGCTCTGAATGTGCAGCAGCTTTATTAGAGCTCTGAATGTGCAGCAGCTTTATTACAGAGCTCTGAATGTGCAGCAGCTTTATTAGAGCTCTGAATGTGCAGCAGCTTGTTCCTCCATGTCTCTGTACTTTCTGCTGCAGCCTGGAGGAAGACGCTGCAGAATGAGGTTAATAATCCAGGTTTGGTAACTCAACAGGAATGCAGTGAGTCACTGCTCCCGAACACGTCAGACCTACAACTTTTACTGCTTAATTATGCTTTATTTTGATGATTTGATAACTTTTAATGCAATTTTATTTCTTAATTATGTTTTATTTCTATGATTTGACAAATTTTAATGCACTTTTACTCCTTAAATGTTTTATTTCTATGATTTGACAACTTTTAATGCACTTTCATTGCTAATTTATGTTTTATTTATGTGATTTTACTGTTTTTAATATACTTTTACTGCTTAATTATGTTTTACTTCTGTGATTATACTTACACTTTTACTGCACTTTTATTACTTATGTTTTATTTTTATGATTTGACAACTTTTAAAGCACTCATTGCTTAATTATGTTTTATTTCTATGTTTTTATTATTTTAATGCACTTTTATTGCTTATTTAGGTTTTATTTTTATGATTTAATGTATACTTTAATGCGCTTTTATTTCTCTTAACATCTACTTTTAAATCATTTTTATCATTAATTTTAATTTATTTTTGTGCTGAACGTGTTTCTTTGCCATTGTAAAGCATCGTGAATTGTCTAGTACTCAGAGAGTGAAGTACTTCTACCTCCTGTTTAACGTTTTATTGTATTTTCTAATGTTGTATTATTGCATCCTCCAGTAAAGCATCTTTTTAACTCTCTTATTATCGTATAATAAACACTTAAACATCTCTAAACCTACATTAGATGAACAGTAGGTTCAAGGTGACCTGCTGTTTGTGTCGTACACGTCTTTAACTGCAGTACCAGTAGTACCGGAAAGTCACATTTACTTCACTTATGTACTTTTTTTGGGTTATTTTCAACTACTCCTCTACAGTTTGGAGGTAAATACTGGACATTTTACTGCTTTTATTTGCAGGATTAACACATAAATAACTGTGTATTACTCACATTAACTAATAAATTAATCATCCTCTACTTTAAGAGTCATTTTATCGAATTTACGTTTTTTTAAGGTTTCTAAATTCTCTGATCACAGAGCTTCTCATACGTGATTATTTTCTGGTTTCTTTTCTCTTCTGTGACTTTAAACTGAAGATCTCTGGGTTGAGGTCAAAATACTAATCAATTAATTAAGAAGATAATCAATAAATCAATCAACAATGACAATAATCACTAGCTGCAGCTCTAATAATACTGTAATTAATGCATATATCTGGTACTGGTGTACTGCTGGGTAGGATGTGTGTATTTCTCAGTACTTTTCTACATTAATAAACATTTAAAATCTTTATTTCTGAACTAATCAATAATAGATAATATAATAAACACATTAATCCTGTAAAACCCACAGTTGCAAAAGTACAACATCAGTTTTATTTGTTTTTATTAACATCTATATATATAAAATTATCATATTCATTTTTAAATTTTATATATATGATAATTTAATAAATTATTTTGTTTAGCTTTATTCTATTTTTGGCTCTTTTTTCTATATTTGTGTTCATATATATTATTATGAGTAGCAGTTGTCTTTTTTAGTTTTTATATTTTTTTCAAATTTTTTCTTTGTTTATATATATATATATATATATATATATATACACACACACACACACACACATATAATTTTTTTGTTTTATTTTATTGCTCTTTTTTCTACATTTGCATGTATATATATTATTATGTATAGCAGTAGTTTTTAAAAAGTTTTTTTCTCATTTTTTCTATATTTGGGTTTATATATATTATTTTAGTTTTATTTGATTATTTTACTAATTTTTTTCTATATTTGTGGGTGTGTATATGTATCTATATATTTGCTTTGTTTTATTTTTTTGCTAATTTTTTTCTATATTTGCGTGTATATAGAAATATATTATTATGAGTAGTAGTATTTTTTTAAAGTTTTTTCTCATTTATTCTACATTTGGGTTTATATATATAATTTTTTTATTCATTTTTTTCTATCTTTCGTGTGCGTGTATATGTATATATATTTTTGTTTTATTTTTTAGCTCATTTTTGGGGGGGGTCTTATGGGGTTAAACAGCAACTATTGAGGGTTAAATGAGATTATTGATTATCAGCAGATTAACAGGATGCAGGATGTGGGTATTAAATATATAGTACTGTATGTGTACTTTTACTTCTCCTGTGTATTCTGCAGTACTTCTGACGGTATTTACTTGTAGTACTACTACTAAGGTACCGCTACTTCTACTCCGGTACTTGTTTTGCTAGCTGTCAGCAGCTCCACAGAGGTATTTAACCAGTTTTTAAAGCTTTATCAGAGTTTCCTGACAGACTAACAGAGAGTTACAGAGCTCAGGTGCAGTCTGCAGTTTTTATCTCCGACATTTTACCTCCATCAGATGAATCTAAACTACAACAGAAGTAACTTCTGGAACTACTCGGACCAGCTGTTGTTACAGTTACATCTGGTCTTCTTCTCCTCTGTCGGGTTTAGAGGACATGTAAGACAGTAGCCGTGTACCTGACGGTGCTCCTGCTCGGTGTGTCCCTGCTGGCGGAGGTCGGTAACCGCCTGAAACACTCCGCTACTCTCCGCAGGTTCCGGCCGCCTCTCGCCATCTTCCCTTCTTCTGCTTCTTCTCCGACCCGACGCTGGCATCAATACTCCTATTGCGGCCCCGCCTCCACAGCCACGCACCTCGCCTGCTATTGGAAGACACACAGGCGCCGAGCGTTTTCATTGGTCAGAGCGGCCGTTTGTCAGCCAGCAACGCTGACGTCGAGGAAAGTCACGAGTTGCCGTGTCAGGTTTCAGTTACACTCCGACAGGTTCACCGAGCCCTAATCTGCACAGTCCGGCACTTATAACCTTCAAATATCGTCTTTCCAGCTTCTCTGCTGCTGTTCTGGCAAATTATCAACCAAAAAACAACCAGTCAGGCCCGTTAATGGAGCTGTTGGAGGTGGTGGAAAGTAACTGAGTACATTTACTCAAGTACTTTACTGTGTTTACTACAAGGTGCACAAGATGACTTTATTATTCCCTGGAGGAAAATGAGTTGTTACTGCAGCTGGATGTTTAATGCAGGGGTAAACAGTAAGACAACACAGAATGTTAGGGTAGAAAGTGAAGGTTAAATAGAATAAAATATGATAAAAAATAAAAATTTTACAGAAAAATCAACAGAATAGACAAGCATGACAGTCTTCTAACGCATCTTGCACTGGTTTTAAGTAATTCTGGACCATCTTTGTGTAGTTGTGGCACAATTTGAGTCATTTTGCACAATGTTTGTGTAATTTGAACAGATTTTAACTTATTTTCGACAATTCCTGCCCAATTAGACAAATTTGAAGTAATTGTTGACAGGTTTTAGGTCATTTTGGACTATTTTTGTGTAATTTGAACAGATTTTAATTTGTTTTTGACAATTTCTGCCCACCTGGACAAATTTAAAATCATTTTTGGTAGGTTTTAAATCATTTTGGACATTTTTTTGGTCATTTTGGGCTATTTTTGTGTAGTCGTGACACAGTTTGAGTCATTTTGAATAATATTTGTGTAATTTGAACAGATTTTAAGATATTTTTTTGACAATTTCTGCCCAACTGGACAAATGAAAGTTATTTTTAACTGATGAAACAATGATCTCTTGTTGTCCTGCGGGTCATATTGACCCGTTTTAAAGTTTGAAATGGGGGAAAAAAAATTTTCACAGTGAAACTTCTGATGTCCACATTTTCAACATTTTTGGGAAATTTTTGAAAATTTTTTGGTGGAAAAAAAAAGTTTTTAAATAAAATGCTTATTAAGAACATTCAGAAAAAAAATCAACCAAAATCCAGTGAAATTCACTGGATTTTGGTTGATTTTTCTCTGAATGTTCTTAAAGAAAATATTAGATGTTTTACTGCTATATATGGAATCGCTTTAGATATTTTTAGGATTTTTGTTGAAGATTTTGACTCATTTTTTGAAAATATTTACAAGACTTTTCTTGTGAAATTGTTTTTTTTTTCTAACATTTTAAGAAATTATTGGAATTTTCTTCCTGAAGGTTTTGCAAATATAAAGTTTGAAAACATGGAGAAAAAATTATATTTTCACTGTGAAACTTCTGATGTCCACATTATCAACATTTTTGGGAAATTTTTGAAAATTTTTTGGCGGAAAAAAAGACAAGTTAAAACAAATGTTTCTTCAAGAACGTTCACAAAAAAATCTACCAAAATCCAATGAATTTCACTGGATTTTGGTTGATTTTTATGTGAAATTTCTTAATGAAAATATTAGAAGTTTTACTCATATACATGTAATAACTTTAGATATTTTTAGGATTTTTTTTGGAAGATTTTTACTAATTTTTTGAAAATATTTGCATTTTTTTGTTTTGTTTTAATAAAACTTTTAAGGGAAATTTTTAAGGAGTTATTGGAATTTTCTTCCTGAAGGTTTTGTAAATTTAAAATTTGAAAATGTGGAAAAAAATATCACTTCAGATGTTTTTACTCATTTTTGGAAGATTTTTACTCATTTTTTTGGAAAATATTTACAAGAATTTTCTTGCCAAATTTGGGGGATTTTTTTTAAATAAAACTTTTAAGGGAAGCTTTTAAGAAATTTTTGGAAATTTCTTCCTGAAGGGTTTGCAAATTATCAGAAATTTGGGGATTTTTTTTTTTGCTGAATTTCTGGATTTTTTTTCAGACAAGGAAACAATATTTTTTGGTGCCCATAAATGAAGACAACAGGAGGGTTAATCATCTTTATATACAAGGAACATCTCTGGTACACACTGGGATTGGCTGTTCTTGTTCGTTTACACCAAATCTGGTGAAAGTGGAACGAGGTGGGAGTGTGATGATATAGATGCAGCATGAATAGAATAGAATAGAATAGAATAGAATAGAATAGAATAGAATAGAATAGAATAGAATAGAATAGAATAGAATAGAATAGAATAGAATAGAATAGAATAGAATAGAATAGAATAAAATAGAATAGAATAGGATGGAATAGAATGTGCTTTATTGTCATGATACAGTGTACAACAAGATTGGAGAGCATGAATGTCTCAGGATAAACCAGAATACTGGCTGATCACAGGAAGAAGAGAAATATTGCAGCAGGAGAACATCCAAAGAATAACATCACAATAGAACACAGTGGACAAACATGTTGCCTGACCTGAATCCAACTGAAGGCCTGTGGGGAGTTTAAAATAGAAAAGTAGAGCAACAGTAGTCAACAATAGTCTGAAGAATGTGAGAACAGACGTTTGGTTTCCTCTGGGTCATGGGAAGTATTGAATAATGTCAATAGTGAAAGGTGGACTGCAACATTTGCCACTGTTGGGCCTGTATTCTTAAATAGTAAATAGTTTTTGATATGACAGCAGTGCTAAAGTTCTACTGTTTCACTTAGAAGAGATGAAATACCTATATGATTATATAATTTAGAATTATTAACATTAATCTGATGTCACACAGGAGAGAACTAGTCCTGATTTCCCTGCTTTTCGTTTAAAAGTTGCTGCACTGATAATTATAAAGCGAACAGCTGGTCTGAGCTCAGGCCGGAAAAGATGACAGTGTGGATGACGTCACTTCCAGTTTCAGTCTCGAACAAGCAACACCAAAATGGCGAAGATCGCCAAAACGCACGAAGGTAAATTTCTACAAAAAATAGCTTAAACATCTCGTATTTCGCCGTTTTTTACGCCTGGCTGTGTTTAGAAATACTGTAGTAAATGTTATAATGTTGGCAGCGCACATGATTAGATGTAGATTTTTCTTAAAAAGGCGGTAAACAGCCGGCCTGCTGCGACGCAACGCGGACGGTTTACATAATGGCGCTGGCTGCTAACGGCTAGCTGTTAGCGGTTAACGGCTAGCTGCTAGCTTCACGGACTTGACGATAATTCTAAACGTTTAGTGGCTTAAATGCAGCAACAGATGCTCTCAAACTAATCGAAATACTCTAACAAAGAGCTCCTGTGTGTGTTTTTATTGTCCAACTGTTTGTAGTTTTCACAGTTTTCTACCGTTTCACTGATAATACTTGAATTGGCTAGCCCAGTTAGCATTAGCCTCATTTAACAACACGTTCCCAGGTCCTCCAGCGGCCTAAAGGTAGCTCTGAATAAATAGTCAAGTAGGATGTTTAATTTAAACTTAGATAGCAGTACTGTGTTACTAAAAGCCTGTTTCTGTACTGCTGGTTAAAGGCTGTTTCATGATTTCTGTTGAATTTTTTTTAATCCAGACTAATAATATAGTAGACTTAATTTAACCCTATTTACATTTATCTGAATACGTTCTGCACCTTATTACTAACATTTCAAATCATATGTGACTGTATTAACCCTTGTGTTGTCTTCATTTACGGGCATCAAAAAATATAGTTTCCTTGTCTGAAAAAAATCCCAAATTCGGCAAAAAAAAATCCCCCAAATATCAGAAAATTTGCAACACCTTCAGGAAGAAAATTCTAATAATTCCTTAAAAGTTTCTCTTGAAAGTTTTATTTTTATTTTTATTTTTTTTAAAAAATCCCCCAAATTTGGCAAGAAAATTCTTGTAAATATTTTCAAAAAATGAATAAAAATCTTCCAAAAAATTCTAAAAATATCTAAAGTGATTACATATATATCAGTAAAACTTCTGATATTTTCTTTAAGAAAATTCACAAAATTCTTTGTGAGTGTTCTTAAGAAACATTGTTTTAACATTTCCTGTTTTCCGCCAAAAAATGTTCAAAAATTTCCCAGAAATGTTGAAAATGTGGACATCAGAAGTTTCACTGTGAAAATATATATTTTTCCACATTTTCAAACTTTAAAACGGGTCAATTTTGACCCGCAGGACGACACAAGGGTTAAAAGACCAAACCAAACCGACTCTGTGCAGTACAACAATAACAACAGACTCCAGGGGTCCGTTTCACGAAGCAGGTTTAGTGAAAACTCTGAGTTTGTTAATCCTGAAATGAGGGAAACTCTGAGTTTTCCGTTTCACAAAGGGAGGTAACTGAAACCAGAGACAGAGGGGTAACTCTAGCTTGTTTCACAAAGAGAGGTAACTGAAGCTCTCGGTCAGTTACCATAGTAACAGACTCTCTGACTCTAACCTGGTCGGGACCAGGTTTATTTCAGTAAACCTCGAGTTTCTCTCTGTCTCCGCCCTCTTTCAGTCACACACTATTAGATTTCCTCATTGTCAGTCATCAGGCGAGTTTTGGCGAGTCTAGTTCTGCCGTGGGTCAAAATGTCATGTCCTTTTATGAAGATCCAGTGGATGAAGGAGCAGCATTACCGCACAGAGAATTAAATATTCGTCAGGAGATTGTTATCAGACCGCGCATAGATGTTCTCGCATTTCCGGACAATTATCTTTTAGAGCGGTACCGTTTCACGTCACAGTCCATAATCTACATCCAACCTAATCCGTCCTTACATTTGCAACGTTACCAACCACAGTCATGCTCTCACATCCCAGCAGATGTTGTGTGATGCGCTGCGGTTCTTTGCAAATGGAAGTTTTTTTATATAATGTCAGAGATGCAGAGCACCTCAGTAAGACAACTGTATGCAGGACGGTCAGAAATGTGTGTTTGGATCTGAAATGACTTTTACCATCTTTGTTGTTTTCCCTGGACAGAAACCTGTCAGAACCATCAAGGCTCTGTGTGTGTGTGTGTGTGTGTGTGTGTGTGTGTGTGTGTGTGTGTGTGTGTGTGTGTGTGTGTGTGTGTGTGTGTGTGTGTGTATATTGTTGGCTGAGTAGAAGTCTGTCAGTTTAAATAGGCTTAATTATTTAGCAGAACATGATATGGATGCAGACATTTAGGCTGTGTGTGGAATAAAACCACTGCACAGTAAAACAGCCACTTAATATTTAGGCTACTTTACAATGTAAAACATGATCAAAATGAGGAAGCTCCATGAGATTATGCCGACTTCTTACCTGTTTTAAAAATGTTTTTATATTTCATCTTAAACTGCTGCCACATGCGCTTCTCCCCTGCAGGATTGCACCTAAATGAAATAACTTAATAGTCTACTATTCAAACAGTTTTCCTGTAATATTATTGTGATTTAAACTTACATATTGACCCAGGCAGCAATGTTCTCCCACACCGTCTCCCTCTCTTTTGCAGCTGCAGGTATTGCACTTCTTTCTAAAAACGTGTTCAAACTCGCTATATAAGCGCATTAAGATTTCCAATTCAAACGGTGTAGTCCTCCGCTTCCCCGTTGCCATGGTGACTCGTCGAATCGGCGCTCCATTGATACTGGCTTTTCAGAGTTGTGGTGCACGCGCTTAACTCCGTGTGAAACTACTCCGAGTTGATTAAACCAACTCAGATCAGCCGTTCTGGAACCAGAAACTCAGAGTTTTCTATCTCAGAGTAGATCAACTCAGAGTTCAGGGTTAAACTCAGAGTTTGTTGAAGCTGCTTCGTGAAACGGACCCCAGGTCAGCTTCACTGGGTTCTAAGCTTTATCTAGATCACAGGTGTCCAACATGCGGCCCATGGGCCAAAACCGGTCCTCCAGAGGGTCCAATCCGGCCCTCCAGAGGAGACATTAACTGCAGATTGTAAATTAGTAAAACTATAAATGTAAAATAATTTTGAGACCATGACAAGTTGTTTTGATCAGAAAGTAAAATACTAGATTCTTCATTGTTCTTTTTTCATTTTGTGTCTCATTTTTGTAGTGTTTTGTCTTGTTTTTGTTGTCTTTTTGGTCTAGCTTTTGTCATTTGCCTCATGTTTTTGTCGTTTTGTGTTTCCTTTTTTCTCGCTTGTGTTTTTTGTCTTATTTTTGTCATTTTGTGTTTTATTTTATTTGTTGTCTTGTTTCTTGTTTTTGCCGTTTTGTGTTTTTTGTCTAGCTTGTCTTGTCTATTTTTATGTTGTTTTGTTTTCTCATTCTTGTCATTTTTTTGTCATAATTGTCCATTTTTTGTCGCTTTGTAACTTTTGTCTCTTTTTTTGTTTCGTTTTGGGCCGGTTGTCAATTTTTTTTTGTCATTCTGTCCCATTTCTGTAATATTTTATCTTGTTTTTTTGTCTGACTTTTGCTGTTCGTCCCATGTTTGTCGTTTCGTTTGTCACTTTGTGTCTCAACTTTTCAGATGTTTCTCGAGTTTTACGAAAAGATAATTCATTACATGTGAACATTTTCAGAATGTACTTTTTTGCACTGAAACAAAGGAAAGATTTGAATTTGCTCTGATTTTACTGGTGTGGCCCACTTAAAATCAAATTGGGCAGAATGTGGAACCTGAACTAAGAGGAGTTGGACACCCCGACCTAGAACATCCTAAACCCTTTTTATAATACCGTAGTTAGTGGTGCAAGAAATGGGAATTTGGTCAGTAATTGGAGCAAAATCTATCCTTAATTGCAAAAGAAAGCCAGCGACTATCAGGCTTCAGGCAGATGCAGCACTTAAACTTTCATAGGTAATGTCAAACACTTGCATGGTGTTTTATAAATCTAATTTATTGAACATTGTCAGGGTTTTCTCCTGCCTCAGGATGGGCCTTTTAGAAGGAAAACATGTGACATTGAGCGTCATCGGTCTGTGTACTTAATGACAATAAGTCTGTTACCGTACTTAATTGAAATTGTTTTTTCTTGTTTAAACGTGTTTTCAGATGTTTTTGCACTATTTCCTGTGCTGCTGTGATACTGCAGATCCCCCCACTTTAGGAAATAATAAATTATTCTCTTATTTTATCATAGTTCTTATGATAGTGTTATACTGGGCTCATGGTTGACCCAGTTCTGCTCCAATGTATGTGACTAAATCGCATAAATCTCATTTCCCGCCTTTAAATATAGTGAAATACAAGCCTAAAACTTTAGATATAGGTCCACTCACTATGTTTAACATTTTACCTTCATATTTCACTATCTTAGAGATGTGTGTGTGTATATGTGTGCGTGTGTGTGTATATATATATATGTGTGTTTGTGTGTGTGTGTGTATCCATCTATATATATATATATATATATATATATATATATATATATATATATATATATATATATATATATATATATATATATATATATATATATATATATATATATATAGTAATTTTGGACTTCCAACACGTTCTGAACTTTACTGACACATAAGGAGATAAATGGCCACAACGATGAGCTTTTTTTCTACGTTTCTGCACCAATATTGATCCAAAAATATCAGATTAAAAGACAGAGTTTCATTCTCTTTAATCTAACTGTTATACATCTATTACAGCCTGAAGTGTTCCTAATAATTAGACCTCACTGCAGTGAATGAGTTGGATCATTATGACTCGTCTGGGTTTTATTAACAGCAGCGGTAGATGGGTAGTGTTGTGTTTGGGATTGGTGTAATTCTTGGTTTCCCTGCAGACATCGAGGCCCAGATCCTGGAGATCCAGGGGATGAAGGCCTCGCTGCTGGAGGAGGGCGAGCAGGGAGTGGGCCTGGACTCTACGGGCTTCTACGACCAGGAGATCTACGGCGGCAACGACAGTCGCTTTGCCGGATACGTGACTTCCATCGCTGCCAACGAACAGGAAGATGTGAGTACGGTGTTAAACTACAGATGGTCTTTTGTCAGCTGGTCGTGTAGCTCGGCTGCTCCGGTTTGCTTGTTTTCTGCTCTGAGCTGGGAGAGTCTTGGCAGTTTGGTGAGGTTTGACCAGACTCATGTTTGTCTTTCCCTTCTCAGGACGATGAAGACGACACGTCGACCAGCCTGCTGGGACCGAAGAAACCAGGGTACCACGCTCCAGTGGCAATACTCAACGCCATTCCTCAGTCAGACGAGCAGGTAGGAGTTCATCTGATGTTCCACCAGCAGCCCTCCTCTCCTGTAGAAGAGTCAGGAACTTCTTTTAAATCACTTCTAAAAACACACTTTTATAGACCTGCCTTATGTGAGGTTTAGTTTTAGTTCTAGTGTTCTAGTCTGTATTCTGTCCTGTTTATTGTAGATGTTCTCTCTGGTTTCATTTGACTTTTAGCTGCCTGGTTCTTTGGTGTGATGCCGTCTCTCTACTTCTTTAATTCTCTAATTGTTTTTGATTTTTAGTTTTAACCCTCAGTCTTATTCTTTAATTTTTAAACTGCCCTACTTCCCTTTTATCATTTCAAATATCTCGGTTTATGGATAACATTGGATATCAGCTAACCCTGGCAAGAACAGTGTTTCTGAAAATGAAAAATATACTGACAGATAAGAAAATAGCAGTTAGCATCCATATGAGGACTCTCAGCTGTTCCATCCTACTAGTTCTGATGTGAATCTGGGAACATAAATAATAAAATAACAAACAGAATCACTGCAGCAGAGATGTGGTTTTACAGCTACGTTTATCTGATACGAACAGAATAACCAATGAAGATGTTTTTAAAACACAAATTACAGACTACTGAACAAAATTAGGAAACAGCAAGCAACATTTTGTGGACACATAATAAGCAAAGAGACCCTGGAATAAATCATCACAACTGGAGAAATGAATGTGAAGAGAGGACGAGGCAGACAGGATGAAGATGATAGATGGACTGACATCATGGAGACACATGGAACCATCAACAAACAATTCAGAAAGAAAAGATCTGATTAGATGGAGGGAAATTATCGTCTACGCTGAATGATCGAGTTCTAGTCTAGCTAATTATTCATTTAACTTTTTACATCTTGAATTTCCCTTGGGATTAATAAAGTATCGATCTATAGTTTATCTATCTATCTATAGTCAGTTTATCTATCTATAGTCTATCTATAGTCTATCTATCTATAGTCAGTTTATCTATCTATAGTTTATCTATCTATAGTCTGTCTATAGTCTATCAATCTGTAGTCTATCTATAGTCTATCTATTGTCTATCTATAGTCAGTTTATCTATCTACAGTCTATCTATAGTCTATCTATAGTCCGTATATCTATCTATAGTCTGTATATCTATCTATAGTATATAGTCTATCTATCCATCTATCTATTGTCTACATCAGGGGTCAGTAACTGGTGATCCAGACCCAGACGCCGTCTTATACGGACCGGACCTGTAATCAGTAAATTGTAACGGGATTTTAAATTTGACCGGTCGCTTCTGTTTTACCGGCACAGCTTTCCCAGTGTTTACGGCATTAGTTAGCAGCTCAGGAAACACACAGACCAATTAGGTACGAGTTCAGCCATCCCACGTGATGCTACTCAGCCAATGAAGTCTCTGCATTGTAGCTGCTAAACATCACAGCTCTGCATTCAGAAAACAGTTGAGAGGTGAGAGACAGACAAAAAAGGAAATGAATAAAGCGACACCGAGAGGGAAATAGTCCTGCACATGCTGACCATGTTTGGCTCAACATACAGCTGGAGGCACCTTTCTCAACTATGAACATAACAAACATGACAAAACTGAATAAGGTTCCAGACTGACCAATGAGCTCCAAATGTGTTTGAGAACGACCCTGACACCATTCAGACCACAATTCAAAATACACAATTCAAAAAATACTGGCAGGGCAAACTGCAGCTCAGTTCTCCCATTAAGCAGCAGGGATATAAGGGGAGTAACAAGACAGGAAAAAAATGTTAAAGTGTTCAATTGTTTACATTTTTTGAGATTTGGGTATTGTTAAAGATGTATATAAGCTGGTTTGGGTTGTTCAGTCATTACTTTTTCAAGTTCTGCACTTAATTTTAAGATGTACAGTTATATCAAAAGTTATTTGTTAATAAATGTCAAAATGTTTTTGAACCATACTGAATTTATTTGATTTGATGGTCAGTTATTGATTACATGCACACGCTAATAAAACTTCTAGGTTACATCATTATATATCGCACTAATTGAAGTTAGACTTTATGATGTTCCGGACCTTTGCTTTAATACATTTTCTCTGACTGGACCACTTTGAATTTTAGTTGAATACCCCTGGTCTATATCTATCTGTAGTCTATCTATCTATAGTCTATCTATCTGTAGTCTATCTCTCATCTATCTATAATCTATCTATAGTCAGTTTATCTATCTACAGTCTATCTATAGTCTTACCTATTTATAGTCTTTCCATCTATCTATAGTCTATCTTTAGTCAGTTTATCTATCTATGTCTATAGTCTATCTATCTATATCTATAGTCTATCTCACGTCTATCTATAGTCAGTTTATCTATCTATAGTCTGTATATCTATAGTCTGTCTATAGTTTCTATCTATCTATCTAGTCTATCTATAGTCTATCTACACTATATTGCCAAAAGTATTGGCTCACCCATCCAAATAATCAGAATCAGGTGTTCCAATCACTTCCATGTCCACAGGTGTATAAAATCCAGCACCTAGGCTGCAGACTGCTTTTACAAACATTTGTGAAATAATGGCTCGCTCTCAGGAGCTCAGTGAATTCCAGCGTGGAACTGTGATAGGATGCCACCTGTGCAACAAATCCAGTCGTGACATTTCCTGGCTCCTAAATATTCCACAGTCAACTGTCAGCTGTATTATAAGAAAGTGGAAGTGTGTGGGAACGACAGCAACTCTGCCACCAAGTGGTAGGACACGTAAACTGATGGAGCGGGGTCAGTGGATGCTGAGGAGCATAGTGCCAAGAGGTGGCCAACTTTCTGCAGAGTCAATCACTACAGACCTTCAAACTTCATGTGGCCTTCAGATTAGCTCCAGAACAGTGCTTCAGCAGAGAGCTTCATGGAATGGGTTTCCATGGCCCAGCAGCTGCATCCAAGCCATACATCACCAAGTGCAATGCAAAGCGTGGGATGCAGTGGTGTAAAGCAGCCACCACTGGACTCTAGAGCAGTGGAGACGCCTTCTCTGGAGTGACCAATCACGCTTCTCCATCTGGCAATCTGATGGACCAGTCTGGGTTTGGTGGTTGTCAGGAGAACCATACTTGTGGGACTGCATTGTGCCAAGTGTAAAGTTTGGTGGAGGGGGGATTATGGTGTGGGCTTGTTTTTCAGGAGCTGGGCTTGTACCCTTAGTTCCAGTGAAAGGACCTCTGAATGCTTCAGCATACCAAGACATTTTGGACAATTCCATGCTCCCAACTTTGTGGGAACAGTTTGGAGTTGGTCCCTTCCTCTTCCAACATGACTGTGCACCAGTGCACAAAGCAAGGTCCATAAAGACATGGATGACAGAGTCTGGTGTGGATGAACTTGACTGGCCTGCACAGAGTCCTGACCTCAACCCCATAGAACACCTTTGGGATGAATTAGAGTGGAGACTGAGAGCCAGACCTTCTGGTCCAACATCAGTGTGTGACCTCACAAATGTGCTTCCATCCATCCATCCATCCATCTACATTCATTCTGCTGTATAAATCCAGTATTCTAACCCCGTCCTCCTCCTTGGTGTTGCAGTATGACCCGTTTGCGGAGCATCGTCCCCAGAAGATCGCAGAGCGGGAGGATGAATATAAAGCCCGGCGCAGACAGATGATCATCTCTCCGGAGCGTCTCGACCCGTTTGCAGACGGTAAATTTTGCTCCTGTTTTGTCCTCATTACATCTTTCCCATTTCTGTTCCTGATTTTTCACGGTCCACTACTATTTTGTGACACCCCCACACCCATATCATTTGCTGTTCAACCCTTCAACCACAGTGCAACAGCTTGCTTCCCAGACTCCATGCCCTCCCCATGGTCAATCCTGTGTGCTCTGGCTACATTCCGTCTGTTTCTGCATCCAAACGTCAGCATGGGCTCCTAGTTTCATTCTGGTTTGGGGTGATCTCAGCAGGGTTACCATGTTTTCAGGGGGAGAGGTGGTTGGGTGTTTGTTGCCTAACAGACGTGGGTCGCAGACGGTTCGTGTGTGAGTCGAAGGGTTAACAATTCCATGTGATTTATGACGGGGAAGTGCAGCGTCGTCCTGTTACAGAGTGTGAGGCTTAGACCTGCCATGTCTCCAGGCAACAGTTAAAACATCACATATAGAAGAACACCAAGCTCTCTAGTTAGCTTCCTTTTTATATGAGCTCTGATTTAAATGTCCTGTAGTAACTTCAACACCTCTGCTGGCTCTTCAGACTAATATTGGGCCTCAGCATAGACAAACTGCATGACAAGTTAGTCTTATTTTCAGTATAGTCAGCTTCACGTTTTGCTCAGCAGGACTTTCTACAGTTTTAACCTTCTGAACTCCAAGCAGCTTCTCCTCCTTCTCTTTAAACTTATCTTAGTCCAGGTTCCACATCCGGTCCAGTCTGATCTCCAGTAAAACCACAGCAGAAAAACCTATAAAGAACCACAACTCCTAATGGTTCCTTTATGTTTGTGCAGAAATGTTCACATTTAAGGAATTACCTTTTTACTAAACATCTTAAACAACCAGATATTTATTACAAAAACTAAGTTCAATTTCATCAGCATTCAGCCTCAGTTTATCATTTCCACATTACAACTTCCAGATCACAGAGTGTCTACAAAGGAACACAACATTTAGTCATCTGGAACTGAACCATAGAGGATTTTACTTTTAAAAAGACAAGAAAGAAGACAAAGTATTACAAAAATTTGACACAAAATGGCAAAAATGAGATAAACAACGCGAAACTAAGCAAAAAATTAGACAAAAAATTACAATGCGACAAAAAATGGACAAAAACAAGACAAAAAATGACAAAAAAACAACGACAAAACGCAAAACAAGAAAAATGGCACGGAAAATGAGACAAAAAAATTACAGTGACAAAAAATGGACAAAAACGAGAAAAAATGACAACAAAGAAAGAAAACAACAAAAAATTGACTAAACACAAGAGAGCCAAAAAGGAAACACAAAAACGTGAGACAAACGATAGAAGTCAGACAGAAAAATACAAAAACAAGACAAAATATTACAAAAATGAGACTCAAAATGACAAAAGAACAATGAACAATCTAGTATTTTACTTTCTGATCCAAACAACTTGTCATGGTCTAGAAATGATTTTAAATTTATAGTTTTACTAATTTACAATCTGCAGTTAATGTCTTCTCTGGAATTTTTACACTTTGAGGGACGGATTGGACCCTCCGGAGGACCACTTTTGGCCCACGGGCTACATGTTGGACACCCCTTGTTTAATATAAAATCCTGCACCGTTACAATAAAACAGAAAAAGCTGATTATCTTTAGTTATTTGTTGCACATAAACAGAAGCAGCTCAGATTCAGGATGTAGAAGAGTTTCCTAAAAGCCCAGATGTGTTCTACAAACGATGGATCTACACACTGGAGATGATTCACTGCTTAGATTTTAGATTTTTCTGTACTGAGCAGAGCTTAGTTACAGAATCTATTATTATTTCAGTGATTTTAAAAATAAAACATGTAGAGAAAAGTAACCTTGGAGAAAAGTCCTGATTTGAAGCTTAGATTTGGTTAATTTTTCAGTGATTTCTCAGATAAATGGTTTAATTACAGCTGTTAAGTGGTGAGTTTTGGGCTTCAGAGGGTTAAACTGTTCCTGAAGATAAACTCAGCTACATTGAGCCAGCTAGGTCACCTTTACCCCCATATTTATCACTCCTTCACTCCTCCTGAGCATCGGAGGCTGGAGGCGTCGAGCTTCGGTGTAGATAGGGCTCGTCTGAAGCCTGCATGTAGAGAGAGCTCTTTGTACAAAGTTGTTGTGTAAATAAATATATTTTTATTTTACAACTCTCTCTGTAAAATAGAAATATGTTATCAAGAAAAATGTGTACCGCAATACCACAGGCCCATACTAACTGTCCTTAATTTCTCTCCTACAGCAGTACTGCTTTGCCAGTCCTGTACTGCACTCTGTTAAGGGTGCAGCAACTCGTCCTGTGTAGGTTATGGGCATCTGAGAACAGTTTGTCAGGGAACACTGGCTGCTTGTTGGGGGGCTTTGAGGGAATCACATGCAGCTACAACAACCCCAAAACTCCTCTTTTTGTTTGGCTTTAAGCTCCAACCAGTTAAAATGTCCCATGATGGAGAAGTCCAGATACCTGATCCTCTAAATGTATGGTTTAATAATGAGCAGGCCTCTGGTTTTTCTATCATATTTGGGCTTCATTTATGAGTAATTTCTTTATATTTCTATTTGAATGCATAAATAAGTAGTCTGTGTTGATTTTACTTGCCTTACTTTCTGTCTGCTAGTGTAAATAACTGGGAATCTGGACCACAGAGTCTCTGAAGTCTAGTTTTGTGGTTAAGCCCCCAGAAGATGCTTAGTTCAATGAACACAGGTGGTATGCTGTTGTGTGTGAGTTCAAACCCTTTTCCAAAGTGTTACTAATGGTAAAGAGAAATTTTCTAGGCTTCTTTTCTGCCGGTTGAAGTCTGACTGCAGAAGGACCCTTGGCACTGAAAGTGTACGTATTCTGAAGAGCACAGCCCAGGACCCTGCATCAGTGATGGCTATACTTCTTAATCCACTTACAGAAAACAATCTCAGCTCCTCTCTCTATGTATCTGCTTGTTTTTCATGTAATGCTACGACTGTATGTAAGACAGACAAACCTACATTTGTATGTAATTCTTTGAATGAGCAGTTTATCAGGAACATATTAATGTGTTGGTAAAGACTCAGGGCTAGTGGCTGTGTTTGTGCTTGCTGTGTTTGGAATGGCGGGTTGGTAGAGCGACCTCTGATGACCGTCCTCTCTTCTTGTTGCTGCTCTTTCGCGCAGGAGGCAAAACTCCGGACCCCAAGCTGCAGGTCAGGTCGTACGTGGACGTCATGTTGGAGCAGAACCTGTCCAAGGAGGAGGTGAGATGTTGCCTCGGGTTCTCATGGTTCCTGTTACTGTTCATAGGAAACCTGCCGGCTGAACAAAACTAATCAGAAAAGAGACACAAAAATTAGACAAGATACAAAGGGACAGAAAAATGGACAAATGACAAAAATGAGACAAAAAAGTTACAAAAGCAAGAAGCGATATGAGAAAAACAATACACAAAACAATGACTAAAGCAAAACACAAAATGACAAAAATGAGACAAAAAAACACAATCGAGACAAATTGGAAACCCAAAAATATGAGACAAATGACAAATACCAGATTAAAAAAGGCCAAACAAGATAAAATGTTAGAAAATGAGACACAGAATGACATGGACCAGAATGTTAAACTGGACACTTGTTTTATGTCCTAAAGTTCAGAAACAGCTCTGACATTTAGGTCTAAAAAGCTAAAACCCAGACAGTTAAAGAGCTCAGAATGCTGTGATTGTTGAGGCTCTGAGTTCCTCTTCTGTCTGAAATAAGAGATTAGACCTGGAGGCTGTTGATGCAGGTTTTTAGTTATTAGAATAACACCACAGACAGTTTGGTAGGATTATCAACCAGCCTGAGTAAAGAGATTCTTTATAATAGCTCAAAAACATTCATCAGGTCTTCTTATTAATGCTCTGAAACCTGAACATGTGAAAATAGATGACGTAGATAAAATCATTTGGTCTCAACTTGAGTAAATCTGACTCTAGAACACTTAATTTTACTCTTTAGCAGTGCATTTGTGCTACTTTCAGCACTACAATGATACATTTCAGAAATTAAAGCTTCTTTTAGCACTAATGGGCTAAAAATGAGAGACTTAAAGCTATTTAACACTAAAATGCTAAAGAAGAGACATTTAGAACTACTTTTAGCACTCAAATGCTGAAGTTGTGGAAGTTAGAGCGACTTGTAGTGCTAAAATGTTAAAGATGAGAAATTTAGAGCTACTTGTAGCTATAAAATGATAAAACAGACATTTTGAGCTAAAAGTATTTAGCACTAAAATGCTAACACTGTAAAGAGGTTCTTCTGTTTGGAGTCCAGGGGAACATGGATGTTCCTTCATAGAGTCTGTGTGTGTTTCTGTTGACCTGATGTTTGTGTCTTTGTGAATCCAGAGAGAGATCCGTCAGCAGCTGGCAGAGAAGGCCAAGTCAGGGGACCTGAAAGCTGTCAACGGTTCCGCTGCTTCACAAGCTGCTGTCGCTAAACGCAAACGCCGCTGGGACCAGACAGCTGACCAAACTCCCTCCAACGCCACGCCCAAAAAGATGTCCAGCTGGGACCAAGCTGACGCCTCTGCTGAGGTACGATAAGTGGAATCTAAGTCCCAAATCATGGCCAGAGTCTATGACCTAACTGTGTTCAGACGTCTAAAAAGCTTCTTTAACCCTCCTGTTGTCTTCATCTACAGGCACCAAAAAATATTGTTTCCTTGTCTGAAAAAAAATCCAAAAATTCAGCAAAAAAAATTCCCCAAATTTCTGAAAATTTGCAAAAACGTTAGGAAGAAAATTCCAATAATTCCTTAAAAGTTTTATTTTAAAAAAATTCCCCAAATTTGGCAAGAAAATTCATGTAAATATTTTCAAAAAATGAGTAAAATCTTCCAAAAAAGTCCTAAAAATATCTAAAGTGATTCCATATATATCAGTAAAACTTCTAATATTTTCTTTACGAACATTCACATACAAATCAACCAAAATCCAGCGAAATTCACTGGATTTTGTTTGTTTTTTGTGTGAATGTTCTTAAGAAACATTTTTAACATTTCTTTTTTCCACCAAAAAATGTTCAAAGATTTCCCAAAAATGTTGAAAATGTGGACATCAGAAGTTTCACTGTGAAAATATATTTTTTTCCACATTTTCAAACTTTAAAACGGGTCAATTTGACCCACAGGACGACATGAGGGTTGAAGAGCTTCAAAAATCACCAGAAGTCAGCTTTCAGAGGCAGCAGGATTTACTGTTGACAAAACCCCCGGAGTAGATCTTAGCAGTGTTTAAGACCACAACAAAACCAGAGATACTGAGCCGAGCTTCGTCTTTATGCTGCAAGAGTTGGTCATTATGTAGGACGTACGATAGGAGGGACAGTTTAGATATCGATATACTTCTCTAAATCTGCTGGTCAGATCATGAAAATAGGTTATCAGTAGGTCATGTTTTACAGAGAACATGTTCAGACTCTGTTCTATGATTCTGAGACAGATTTCATGCATAGTTCAGTGTTTCCTCTAGGACTTTTTCCAGCAGCGGCAGCAGGCTCTCCAGGGAGCTGTGACGACGTAAACAAATGACATTTGACTGCAGATTTTTACAACCTACTTATTGAATGACCAGTTGAAAATGGCTTTTTAAAGGCTGAATGTAAAAATAAAAAAATATTTGAACAAGCTCATCTGAAAATGCAGTCAGCAGTAGGGCTGGGCGATAAATCGATTTTATCGATTAATTCGACTTTGTACTTAATGTCGATTTGTTTTAATGAAAATCGATTTTTTCATCAACATCCGCCACCAACGTCTTCCCGCTGGGCTTCCGTAGTTCAGAGTGCTCCCCCCTCCCCCCCCGCGCTTGATACACAAACAACATGTCGGCGAGCGGTGCAGATCTAAAGGCGCGTGTCCACTAGATGCTATTTTCCCGCACGGCAACACACCACATCTGAAAATCTCACGGACGGCGGTCACTAGCGGACCACAACATGGTCACATGACAGCGCTGAGCAACAGCAGGCCGCTACGTGGTCACATGACCGAGCTTTCAGCTGGACAGTCCTGCAGACAAGTCGGACAAACACAGCGGCTCGGCCGCAAACTTTCCCTTTTATTTCAAAAACACGTCACCGAAAAGTATTTCTGAAAGCATTTGAGGTGAGAAATAATCTGCAGCAGCTGAATCTGTCCTCGTTTTAGGTCACTGACGTCTAGTTTAGAAGTTTGAGGACAGTTTACGATGCGTGGAATCTCCACATGCCGCATAAAGTAGAAGTCAGTCTACTTTATGCAAATGAGCTACAGCCCTCTCCAGGTAAACACACTGGATCGCAGCTGGAAACGCACCGCAACCGGACCAGCATGCAACATGCGGCGCATTTCCAGCTGCAATCCAGTGTGTTTACCTGGAGAGGACTGTAGCTCATTTGCATTAAGTAGACTGGACTCCAGCGTGAGGAGATTAGGTAGGGGGTAAAAAAAAAATTGGATAAATCGTGAATTGGGATTTTTTGTGAAAAAATCTGAGATTTTTTTTTAGGCCATATCGCCCAAACCTAGTCAGCAATTACATCATGGAGTGTAGATATTAGCTTAAATCTATCAATAGTTTACTCACGTTAGCGACACTGAGTTGGCACCGGGCCCAATTAACTAAAGCTACCGATATGCTACGTAACGTTAGCTGGGCATCAGTATTTAGGGAATGTCTTTTTAACTTGTAAAATATAGTATGCGTTATCTTAAGCTAATAACTTTTCTCCGGTAAGTCGCTGCCCTATTTTCCCAGACGCCACTCCTCTGACCCTCTGACCTGCAGCCTGGATGCTGGATGTGACGTCACTTTCAAGGCTCAACGTCGTATTAACCCGACGTATCAAAGAGTAGATACTGAGCAGGATAGTTACCTGTAGTTTACTTTGGTACTCGTGAGAACCCGACACAATGCTGAACTCTGCTGTGAAGGTGGAGACATGCGGCGGTGGAGGATTTGTGACAATAACAAAATATAACAAAGAAATCTGAAGGAGCAGCGGCTAGGATTTAGGACCTGCTGCTCCTAAATGTAAAATAGGGCAGCGATTTACTGGAGAAAAGTTATTAGCTTAGGGTAACGCATACTATATTTTACAAGTTAAAAAGACATTCTCTAAATACTGATCTCCAGCTAATGTTATGTGACATAGAGGAAACGCTCTTATTATACCTTTATGTGTTGTTATGCTTCTGACATACCTCTTTTAAAAGTTACATTGCTTTAAGTTTACATCGTTCTGTTTTAAGTTCTCCATATATCATTATCTGAAAAGCATCTGTCTTCACACCAACAGTACATGTTTTACTTCATGATTATCCAGCTCTGTGTGTGTGTGTGTGTTTGCTCCACAGATACACACCATCAAACAAAAGTGATTACTAGAACCTTCATCATTCTGTGTTTTATGCAGATGTTTTAACTCTACAGCATTTGCCATAATTACATCATGTTTTATCACATCGTACCCAGACATATTTCCGTACAGTGAGCCCATTGCTACTGCCATAAACTGTGTTTCACTGCTGTAAACACCCCGTTAGCTCCTCACCTGGTGGGAGTCCAGGTGAACACCTCCATCAGGTTTCTCTCTGATGTTTTGATTGATTGATGTTCCTGTCCTGCAGACTCCAGGACACACACCTGCTCACACACCTTCAAACAGCCGATGGGATGAGACCCCCGGCCGCCCTAAAGGCAGCGAGACCCCCGGGGCCACGCCCAGCAGCCGCATGTGGGACCCCACCCCCAGCCACACGCCCGCAGGTGCAGCCACACCTGGCAGGGACACACCTGGACATGCCACGCCGGGCCACGGCGGGGCCACGGGAAGCGTCCGCAAGAACCGCTGGGACGAGACCCCCAAAACAGAGAGGGAGACCCCCGGACACGGCAGCGGCTGGGCAGAGACCCCCCGGACAGACCGAGGAGACGAGTCGGTGGGAGAGACTCCGACTCCAGGAGCCAGTAAGAGGAAGTCCAGGTGGGACGAAACACCTGCCAGTCAGATGGGATCCTCAACGCCACTCCTGACCCCCGGGAAGACCCCCATAGGGACCCCCGCTATGAACATGGCCACCCCAACCCCAGGTAGATAAACCCGACTACTGGTCCTTGTTGTTGTTGTGGTTGTTGTTGTTGCTGTTGTTCTGGTTGTTGTTGTTTATAACAGGTGCTGGTCTCATCGATCCTGTGTTGTTGTTGTGGTTGTTGTTGTTTTTCTGGTTGTTGTTGTTGTTGTTTATAACAGGTGCTGGTCTCATCGATCCTGTCTGCTGTTTCTGCAGGTCACCTGATGAGCATGACTCCAGAGCAGCTGCAGGCCTGGAGGTGGGAGCGAGAGATTGATGAGAGGAACCGGCCTCTGACAGATGAGGAGCTGGACGCCATGTTCCCCGAGGGCTACAAGGTTCCTTTAACCCTCCAGTAGTTCTTCTCTAGCACTTCTAGACAGATGTTCTACTAACTGACGGCTCTCCTCAGGTCCTGCCTCCTCCAGCGGGTTACGTACCGATCCGTACTCCGGCCCGGAAGCTGTCGGCGACACCCACGCCGATCGGAGGCATGACGGGTTTCCACATGCAGGCCGAAGACCGAACCACCAAGCAGATGAACGACCAGCCGTCAGGAAACCTCCCCTTCCTCAAACCTGACGACATCCAGTACTTTGACAAGCTGCTGGTGCGTAAATGAGATGTAAAGCGGTAAAACCAACAGCAGCGTGTTTGTCCTGTCTGAAGTTCACTCTGTGTTTGTTCAGGTGGAGGTCGACGAGTCCACGCTGAGCCCCGAGGAGCAGAAAGAACGCAAGATCATGAAGCTGCTGCTGAAGATCAAGAACGGGACTCCACCCATGAGGAAGGTTGGTCACCGTGGTTCCTTCATGTTCTCCTGAAGAACTTTGTGTCCAGTTCATCCGGTTAATAAGAATTCTTGCAAGATCATCACCCAGCGCTGAGCCTGTCTGTGGCTGCAGCGTGAATATTTGCTTGCTACAGGATCTCCTCAGTGAGGAGCTGCTGCTGTCAGCGGAGGTCTAGTGTCGACCACCATGATCTGCTGGGAGCAGCAGACACCAACCCTCAGATCTGACCACCAACAGCTGCTAATGTCTCCTCACAAAGCTCCTCTTCACTAAAAGTCTCAGCACAGAAATTTATCCACCTTTAAGATGAACGTTCTTGTTAACAGAAACACAAACCTCCTGTAGGCGTTCTGCACAGGTAGTCACATACTAATCACAGTTTTAGCTTCTCACCGTTGAATTAACTCCATCGACTGAGATGTTGACTGAAAACAGACGACGTAGGTAAAATCATTTGGTCTCAACTTGAGTAAATCTGACTTTAGAACACTTGATTTCACTCTTTAGCAGTGCATTTATGCTACTTTCAGCACTGCAATGATACATTTCAGGAATTAAAGCTTCTTTTAGCACTAATGGGCTAAAAAGGAAGGACTTAAAACTATTTAGCACTAAAATGATGATGACATTAAGACAGATAGAGCTAGTTATAGCCGTAATATGTTAACATTAAGACAGATAAAACTACTTTTAACAAAAATTCTAAGGTTCAGACAATTAGAGCCACCTTCAAGACTAAAATTCTACAGCTGAGACAGATAAGAGCTACCTTTAGCACTAAAATGGTAAAGTTAAGGAAGTTAGAGTGACTTGTAGTTCTAAAATGCTCAGGATGAGAATTTTAGGGCTACTTTTAGCATTGAAATGCTAAAGTTGAGACATTTGAAGCTACTATTGGCACTAAAATATTAAAGAAGAGACATTTGGTACTGCTTTTATAGCACTAAAATGCTAACGTTAAGACAGTTGTACCTACTTTTGGCCCTAAAATGCTAAAGTTGAGACATTCAGAGCTACTTTTGGCCCTAAAATACTAACATTAAGGCAGATAGAGCTGCTTTTGTTCCTAAAATGCTAGCATTAAGACAGACAGAGCTGGTTTTTATTTGGGGCTGCCCTCAGCCTGCTGATGTTTTGACGTTGCTGAGGTTGAAGCTCCATCAGCCTCTGATCGGCTGACCTTGTGTTTCCAGGCCGCTCTGCGTCAGATCACCGATAAGGCCCGTGAGTTCGGGGCAGGGCCGCTGTTCAACCAGATTCTGCCGCTGCTTATGTCGCCCACACTGGAGGACCAGGAGCGCCACCTGCTGGTCAAAGTCATCGACCGCATCCTCTACAAGCTGGACGACCTGGTCCGGCCGTACGTCCACAAGGTGAGCTCAGAGCGACGTGACGGCGTGTTAGGGTTGGTTTATGATTTAAACTAACTGTATATTTGTTTGGTTTAAGATCTAAACTAACTGAACGTCTGCTCTCTTCCAGATCCTGGTGGTGATCGAGCCGCTGCTGATTGATGAGGATTATTATGCCAGAGTAGAAGGCAGAGAGATCATCTCCAACCTGGCTAAGGTAACCTGCAGCTCCTTCCTCTTCCTGTCTGCGAACTATTCTCGCCTGTTCGACCGGTCGGTGGTCAGATCAGGGCTAGTGGTTCGCTAGATTAACGCCAGCATGAGAGCTAGCAGACCTGGTGTTGATACCTGGTCTGTTCTCACCCTGCAACCGCTGGTTACAGCCACAATCACTCGGCATGTCTGGAGCTTCATGCACTGATTCTACAGTCAGCTGTGTTCCCATCACAGCATTCGAGCTAAATGACCAAAAACATTTAAACATGATGGACCTTTGTGTCTGTAGAATGCTGAATGCTTAAATACGAGGCAGATGGAGCTACTTTTTCTATTAACATGCAAAAGTTGAGAGATTTAGAGCTACTTTTAGCTCTAAAATGCCAAAGAAGAGACATTAGAGCTACTTTTAGCTCTAAAATGCCAAAGAAGAGACATTAGAGCTACTTTTAGCACAAAAATGCTAAAGAGGAGACATTTAAAGCTACTTGTAGTCCTAAAATGCTAAAGGAGAGACATTTAAAGCTACTTTTCGCCTAAAACGCTAAATATGAGACATTTAAAGCTTCTTTCAGCACTGAAAGGCTACAGCTGAGACGGTTGTTACTGTTAGCATTTAAATGCTAAAAACGAGAGCATTAAAGCTACTTTAAACACTACCATGCTAAAGGTGAGAGGATTTGAGGTACTTTTAACACAGAAATGCTAAAATTGAGAGTCAAAGCTGTTTTTAACAGTAAAATACTAAACAGAATAGAGTTGGAGCTACTATTAGCACTAAAATGATGATTATTATTATTATTGTCATTATTAAAATGCTAAAGCGGAGACATTCAGAGCTACTTTCAGCACTAAAATTCTGATGTGGTCATAGCCCAGCACCATTTAGACTAAATGACGTGAGACGTTTAACAAACTAAACCAGATCAGATTCCTCGTCTGTAAAACCTCTGTGCCAGTAAAAGGTTTCTGATAGTAAACCTTTCCTCCTCCTCGTCAGGCGGCTGGTTTGGCCACCATGATCTCCACCATGCGTCCCGATATCGACAACATGGACGAGTACGTCAGAAACACGACGGCCCGAGCCTTCGCCGTGGTGGCCTCGGCCCTCGGCATCCCGTCCCTGCTGCCCTTCCTCAAAGCTGTGTGCAAGAGCAAGAAGTCCTGGCAGGCCAGACACACTGGCATCAAGATCGTGCAGCAGATCGCCATCCTGATGGGCTGCGCTATCCTGCCTCACCTCCGCAGCCTGGTGGAGATCATCGAACACGGTGGGTCCTCAGACACTCCTCCCATTCATCGAGGTTCCTACTGAATCTGCTTAAATTACAGACACAGAGGAGCTGGGATGTTAGAATTATTATTATATAGTATATTATTGTTATTATGATTATATTATTGGGAGTTTTTTTTGTTTTCTCTGCACTTGTTCCCGTTCAGAATTAAGGAAGCTGTGTTGGAGATGATAAACAAAAGTTTATGAGCAAATTCATTAGACAGATGTTCCTCCACAGTAGAGACTCAATCAGAGAAAGTAAACAGATCAGATCAGCAGAATGTGATGATTAGATAAATGGAATGGCAGCAGGGAACATTTACTGTCTTTCATCATAAACTAAATGCTGACAGTGAAACCTGCAGATACTCTATTGATCTGATTCTGATCCTTTGCAGGAATTTACTTTAAGAAGTTCCAGGTTTAGTTGGTCCTGTTGGGAGTAAATGGTGACTGGCTGTATCAGGATCAGTCTTCTGATTGGACGGTGTATTAAATATGTGTTAGTCTCCATTCTCTAAAGTAGAATATTACAGAATACTCAGAACTACATGGATCTTAAAGTGCTTTTCCACTAGCACCTGTTCGGCTCGACTCGGTACTGGTGGTTTTCTATTGCATTGAGTACCACCTCTTTGTGAGTAGAGTCGTCATAGCACAGCGGCCCGGCCATGGAGTTAGCATTGGTGGCTAACTAGCTAGCTTATTGTCTGCATACAGGAGACAACAACATTACTTTCAACATATACGTGTTAGTTTAAAGTGAGCTCACCCCCAATGGGATAAATTACGGAAAAGTTTCTTGAAGTCGCAAAACACTCACCGGTTTTGGTGAAGGAGTCGCTCTGGTGTGTCGTCACTCCCTGTCCAATCAGTGGCCTGCACTCTGTAGATGGCACATTATCAGCTCCACTCAGCTCGCTGGGAACCCCGGCCCAGTAGGAACTAAACTAGTAGCTGGTACTACATTCTAATGGAAAACCTCACAAACCCAGTAGAGTAAAAGCGCCATTAATGTACCAGGCTGCTGCTCTACTGGAACTACGGTTTCCAGATAGTTGATGATAGAAGTTCTGAAGCTGTGTTGGTGTTCCAGGTCTGGTGGACGAGCAGCAGAAGGTTAGGACCATCAGTGCTCTGGCTATCGCTGCCCTGGCTGAAGCTGCAACGCCGTACGGCATCGAATCCTTCGACTCGGTCCTGAAGCCGCTGTGGAAAGGCATCAGGCAGCACAGAGGAAAGGTGAGTTAACATTCCTCTGGAGGATCAGCACCGAGCTGCTCTGAGTATTTATCGTCTAGTGGAGGTCTGTAAAGACTGAAACTCTGCTGGAGTTTCAGACAGAAACATCCTTTATGAAGGTCCAGAAGTAAAAACATGAGAGAATGTGAATTGTTGTCTGTTCTTGCCTCCAGGGTCTGGCTGCCTTCCTCAAAGCTATCGGTTATCTGATCCCTCTGATGGACGCTGAGTACGCTAACTACTACACCAGGGAGGTGATGCTGATCCTCATCAGAGAGTTCCAGTCTCCTGACGAGGAGATGAAGAAGATCGTACTGAAGGTGAGAACAATGACTGAAGATGATGGAAGTTCTCTAAAGGAGCACCAGCAGGAGTCCTCTCTGTTCTCATTGTCTGATTATTACAGCAGTTCCTCTATTCCTTCTACAGGTGGTGAAGCAGTGCTGTGGCACCGACGGAGTGGAAGCAAACTACATCAAGACTGAGATCCTGCCGCCGTTCTTCAAACACTTCTGGCAGCACAGGATGGCTCTGGACAGACGCAACTACAGACAGGTCAGAAAACGACATGTTCAGATGAATACAAACCAATAAAACAACAGAATGAGTTTTAACTGATCAGGAACCTAATACAGAAACATTCATCTCACCGGAGAACAGATGTTTTTACCACATTTACACTTCTGTTCAGAAGGTTTGGGGTCATCCAGACAATTCCATGTTCTCCATGAAAACTCTCACTTTTATCCATGTGCTAACATAACTGTACAAGGGTTTTCTAACCATCAGTGAACCTTTCAACACCATTAGCTAACACAATGTAGCATTAGAACACAGGAGTGATGGTTGCTGGAAATGTTCCTCTGTACCTCTATGGAGATATTCCATTAAAAATCAGCCGTTTCCAGCTACAATAGTCATTTGCCACATTAACTATGTCTACACTGGATTTATCATTCATTTAATGTTATGTTCATTGGAAAAAGTGATTTTCTTTCAAATATAAGGAGATTTCTAAGCGACCCCAAACTTTTGAATGGTCATGTAGCTACTGGTTGATCTCCATCTCAGCCCTGGACAGGAGGTTTTATAATGTAAGGAATATTTTTATTTCATAGCTGTAGGTGACACGTACTGGCTGTCATTCCTGGTTGATGTTTTCCAAGTGGTGCTATTGAGCCATTTTGGCACACGTGGTTTTTGCCAGTCCTGATGCGTGTGCAAAATTTGACATGTTTTATAGTATTTTGAGGCCTTCAAAAGTCCAAATGAAAGAAAGAAAAAGAACGATGGTTCTGGCACCACTCATAACCCGATTATCAGCAGGTTGGGGCTTCATAACCCTGCAAAGTTCTACCAACATCCGAAGCTGTTCTCCCCGTACAGCTGGTAGACACCACGGTGGAGCTGGCCAATAAAGTGGGAGCAGCAGAGATCATTTCTCGCATCGTGGACGACCTGAAGGACGAGGCTGAGCAGTACAGAAAGATGGTGATGGAGACCATCGAGAAGATCATGGGCAACCTGGGCGCTGCCGACATCGACCACAAGCTGGAGGAGCAGCTGATCGACGGCATCCTGTACGCCTTCCAGGAGCAGACCACTGAGGTAAGGGGATGGCAGCTTCAGGTCCCATCACAGCGTTTCCAGGACATCTAGCTAATGTTCTGCTTCCCTCTGCAGGACTCCGTGATGCTGAATGGGTTCGGTACCGTGGTGAACGCCCTCGGGAAGCGAGTCAAGCCCTACCTGCCTCAGATCTGTGGTACCGTTCTCTGGCGTCTCAACAACAAGTCAGCTAAAGTCCGTCAGCAGGCGGCCGACCTGATCTCCAGAACCGCCGTGGTGATGAAGACCTGCCAGGAGGTAGATTCAATTCAATTCAATTTTATTTATATAGCACCAATTACAGTCAAATTGTCTCAAGACGCTTTACAGAACCCATATGCCTGAACCCCCAGAGCAGCCCTAAGGAGACAGTGGCAGGAAAACACCCTTTTAACAGGGAAAAAAACCTGGAGCAGAACCTGGCTCTAATGTGGGGGAACCCATCTGCTGCTGGCTGGGCGGGTTGAGAGGGACAGAAGAGGTAGAGATAGAGAGATAGAGGTGGTGGGGGGGACACAAGGACCATAAAACACACAAAACACACAGTTTGATACATATAGATACATGTAGATCAGTTGTCTCATTCATCAGCTGGTTTATTTTCAGTTTGAGTCGTTCTTAAAGGAAGAAAGTCTAAATTCTGCAGCTTCTTCAATGTAAATAAATCGTTCAGTGGTCAGTATTCAATAAACAGTAATTCTATGATAATCTCTTGGTTCTGATTCTGCCCTGCAGGAGAAACTGATGGGTCACCTGGGGGTAGTTCTGTATGAGTACCTGGGAGAGGAGTACCCTGAGGTCCTGGGCAGCATCCTGGGAGCTCTGAAGGCCATTGTCAACGTCATTGGTACGTCCAATCAGAGCTTCTGGTTTAGTTGTGAACCTGCCGGTGTGTTCAGGTCCAGGTTCTGTTCAGGTTCCATTTTCCAGAATAAAACCTGGTTTCATTGCAGGAATGCACAAGATGACTCCACCAATCAAAGACCTGCTTCCCCGTCTGACGCCCATCCTGAAGAACCGACATGAGAAGGTCCAGGAGAACTGCATCGACCTGGTGGGAAGGATCGCCGACAGGTCAGTGGAACCACACTGGGTGTTGAGTTGTTGTGTTGTGTGTCTGGATGGTTTCTAACTTGACTGCGTTCCAGGGGAGCTGAGTACGTGTCGGCCAGGGAGTGGATGAGGATTTGTTTCGAGCTGCTGGAGCTGCTCAAAGCTCACAAGAAGGCGATCCGTAGAGCCACCGTCAACACGTTTGGCTATATCGCTAAAGCCATCGGGTGAGTCTGACTGAATGCTTTTAATGGAGGATTCTGTGGTGAACCAGAGACTGAAACCAGATGGACTCTTATCAGTAGGTGAAGCAGATGGACCTGCAGCCTCAACGAACCACAAACCAGCAGCAGATTGTTCTGAGACGATAGGAAGGGATTCATTTAATGGAAAAAGTTCTAAATATGAGACTGTGATCTCCATGTTTAGGGTTTAAATCAACGTAGAGGAGCTGGACAGGAAGTCGGTTAGTTAGGAGTTGAGTAAACGTTCTATAAATGTTGATTTAGGTGGATCTAACGTCTCCATTCATAGACGTTCAGAAATCATGGATGAATCCTGGAAGGATGTAGAACTTAGATTTGAATCCCAGAAACACCAGAGATGAACAGAATCTGGTCCAATGACAGCAAATCAATCAACCAACCAATTAATCTGTTCTATAATCAGAGTAGATCTTGATTGGTCCATACTTGTCTCCTCACAGGCCTCACGACGTCTTGGCAACTCTGCTGAACAACCTGAAGGTTCAGGAGCGTCAGAACCGGGTCTGCACGACCGTGGCCATCGCCATCGTGGCCGAGACCTGCTCCCCGTTCACGGTTCTGCCGGCCCTCATGAATGAGTACCGAGTCCCTGAACTCAATGTCCAGAACGGCGTCCTCAAGTCGCTATCCTTCCTGTTCGAGTACATCGGAGAGATGGGCAAAGACTACATCTACGCCGTGACGCCGCTGCTGGAGGACGCGCTCATGGACAGGTGGGTTCTGGTCCGGTTTACCCAGCAGGACGGGGTTCATTAATGCTCTGATTGGTCCAGATGATCTAACAGGAAACATTGAGTGTTCCTGAGGCACAAACAGAGTCCAGACAATAAATAGTTAAATGTCTGCTTTGACTGCAGTAATGCCACACGATGACATCGTCATTACTAATGGATTCATTACTGTTGTACTATTCTGTGTTGACCTGAACCTAAAGGGTGTTAGTGTGAAAACAATCAGAAATCAATGATCTCAAGTCTAAAGTGACACCTTCAGCTGTGCAGAAGCTCAAAATGTTAAAAATATGTGAAACTACCACCATTTCAGCAGCTCTTCACATAGAACCTGATGTAAATGGTAATAAAAAATGTCTCTGCTGCTGTTGTAGTTTAATGTATAAGAAACGGCTTCTTTTACCAAATCTGTTTAAAAACAAAACCTGAAGCTGTCGGATCAACGTAGAGCAGGAGAACTGTTCAGGACCAGAGGAGGCTTCAGCAGCAGGTAGATGATCAGTTAGAACAGCTAAGAGACCACATAAAATACTGGTAGGTAAACCTCTTGGTTCAGGTTTATAGTCTGAACATGTAGGTTCTGTTCCATCCCTCTGTCTTCCTGTCCCGTCCCTCTGTCTTCCTGTCCCATCCCTCTGTCTTCCTGACCTGTCCTTCTTTCTTCCTGTCCCTGCAGAGACCTGGTCCACCGGCAGACGGCCAGCGCTGTGGTCCAACACATGTCTCTGGGCGTGTACGGCTTCGGCTGTGAGGATTCTCTGAACCACCTGCTGAACTACGTCTGGCCCAACGTGTTCGAGACGTCTCCTCACGTCATCCAGGCCGTGATGGGAGCTCTGGAGGGGCTGAGGGTCGCCATCGGACCCTGTCGCATGCTGCAGTACTGCCTCCAGGTCAGGGTTCTACCGGTCATTAGGACGCTTCATCAACACTTTACCCACAGTTAGACAGAAATAATATTTTATTAGAGTGGATAGATACAGACAAGTGTCAGGAAAGTTCTTCAGTGGAGTCCTGACTTCTCCAGATCAACACTCAGAGTCTCTGAAGTCACAGCAAAGTTTTCCTCAACGTGAACAGAAGACAGTCTGTCAAGAGACTGATGAAGACCAGAAACAGCGTAGCTTTCTACATGCAAATCTGCACAGGTGTTATCTCTGGTCTGCTGCCGGTTAGGCCTTGGTTCCTAAGAGCTTCATGGAAAATTACTGCGCACATATGAATCCACACATCACACAGTTCTAAATGAATAAGAAAATCAATCATCAGATACAATCATTTTCATAACAACATGACAGGAAGATAAGGAGATAAAGTTGTAAAGACATTTATAGACTCTTTGAGGTGAACTGAGTCCTGATTTATTTGTGCAGATCTTTGAGAGTAACACCTGTCAGACTCTTTGTTCGTCCTAAACGTGAACAATAAAGTTTGTGTTGAATCCTGCAGGGTCTGTTCCATCCGGCCAGGAAGGTGAGGGATGTTTACTGGAAGATCTACAACTCCATCTACATCGGCTCTCAGGACGCTCTGATCGCTCACTACCCGCAGGTCTACAACGACGACAAGAACGTGTACGTTCGCTACGAGCTGGAGTACGTCCTGTAAATGCCCGTCAATACTCATCCGTCGATCCGCTGCTCCGTCGTCTCCGACGGTTTTTATTTAGCGGCTGAACCTTGTAGTCTGTTCGAATTTTTTTTATTTCTGGATTGAGTCAGACGAGCGTTGATTTGAGGAGGCGGAACAGTCACGTCACGTTTTAAATATCGGGATTATTTTGTCTGTGTATTGATTATTGATAGGTACCGCCCAACACCTTCTCCATGTTTCACAGCTCCTCTGTTCTTCTTAGATCCATGCTTTATTTAACCAAATAAAACGTTTGTGTATAAAAATCCATTTCTGCTGTCGCTGAGTTTTATTTCCTCATAGAACTTCATGGAGGACATTTACGCTGATTCATATACAGGAAGTAATGAAAATAACATGCTAACATTCTAGCAGTAAAGTGCACATGCTCACAGTCACAATACAATTTTAACAGGGTAACATGTTGAAAATGACATGCAAGCATAATCACAGCCACTCAAAGAGTCAATAAAATGCTAGCATAGTAATAACAAAGCTAATGTGGTCACAGTAACAATGTGATAACATGCTAACAATGAAGTGCTAACATGCTAACACAGATAAAATATACTGATATGCTCATAGCAACAATAAAGTGGCAGCATGCTAACAGTAACATGCTAGCATGCTCAAAGTAACAATTTGCTCACTAACACGTTAACATGTTTACAATAATATACTATAATAATGAGCTACATCAATCATTTTTACTATAAAATAACTGGAATGTATGTATGTATATTTACTTAAGTTTGAGGTATTTGTACTTACTGTACTTCATTTTGTGCTAAATTATTGGACTCTGACTTTAAATAAGCTAAATGTTTACACTGAAGAACTAATCAGAGAAGAGAAAGTCCCTAAAGTCACTGAGTTGTTCCTCTGGGAACCATGAGCATTAAAGATGTTCCTCCAGTTATTACTTGTGTAGATGTTTGGATTAAAGTTTCCTGGACTGGAACGTTTCCATGTTGTCGTCCAGAATGAACCTCTTTTAGTTTCCTTTATCATCTCTGGAATGCAGCTGAACATGAAAACACACGAACCACAGCAGAGTCTGATGGTAGGCTGAGGGACAGGAAATGAAGGAACGTCAGGGTTCATCCTGAAGATACAGCGAGGGCTAGACTAGATACTAGACTAGATACTAGACTAGATACTACTAGACTTTAGGACCAGTTATAATGAGGACTACGCTTTAGTAGGTAGGTTCTAGGACCAGTTATAACGAGGACTAGGCTTTAGTAGGTAGGTTCTAGGACCAGTTATAACGAGGACTAGGCTTTAGTAGGTAGGTTCTAGGACCAGTTATAACGAGGACTACGCTTTAGTAGGTAGGTTCTAGGACCAGTTATAACGAGGACTAGGCTTTAGTAGGTAGGTTCTAGGACCAGTTATAATGAGGACTAGGCTTTGGTAGGTAGGTTCTAGGACCAGTTATAATGAGGACTAGGCTTTAGTAGGTAGGTTCTAGGACCAGTTACAATGAGGACTAGGCTTTGGTAGGTAAGTTCTAGGACCAGTTATAACGAGGACTAGGCTTTAGTAGGTAGGTTCTAGGACCAGTTATAACGAGGACTAGGCTTTAGTAGGTAGATTCTAGGACCAGTTATAACGAGGACTAGGCTTTAGTAGGTAGGTTCTAGGACCAGTTATAACGAGGACTACGCTTTAGTAGGTAGGTTCTAGGACCAGTTATAACGAGGACTACGCTTTAGTAGGTAGGTTCTAGGACCAGTTATAACGAGGACTACGCTTTAGTAGGTAGGTTCTAGGACCAGTTATAATGAGGACTACGCTTTAGTAGGTAGGTTCTAGGACCAGTTATAACGAGGACTACGCTTTAGTAGGTAGGTTCTAGGACCAGTTATAACGAGGACTACGCTTTAGTAGGTAGGTTCTAGGACCAGTTATAACGAGGACTAGGCTTTAGTAGGTAGGTTCTAGGACCAGTTATAACGAGGACTAGGCTTTAGTAGGTAGGTTCTAGGACCAGTTATAACGAGGACTACGCTTTAGTAGGTAGGTTCTAGGACCAGTTATAACGAGGACTAGGCTTTAGTAGGTAGATTCTAGGACCAGTTATAACGAGGACTAGGCTTTAGTAGGTAGGTTCTAGGACCAGTTATAATGAGGACTACGCTTTAGTAGGTAGGTTCTAGGACCAGTTACTATGAGTATATGTATATGTATGTATATGTCATCGTTCTTGACAAGTTGTACATGTTTTATACAGAATATACACTAAATGACTTGTAGCTGATAACTATATGACCTGTTTAATAAATAACGTGTCTTCAGTTCATGTTTTTCAACAGACACTGACTTTATTAATATTTCAGGATGAAAATCACCCTCAGTAGCTGAACATAGGAGGAAATGTTGCGAGTTTTTCATTATGGAAGAGAAGAAAATAAAAGTTCTATATAGTTGATGGATAGATAGACAGATAATATAATAATGTAAAATAATAAAATAATAATATAATAATGACAATAATAATAATAATAATAATAATAATAATAATAATAATAATAATAATAATAATAATAATATAATATAATAGAAGGACTGTGAATCATGCTCTCTGTGTTCCATTGACTAAATAATCCAATCCAGAGGTTGGGGAACCTGAACATCTGGTTTTATTATAATCATATTTTCTTTATTATTTTTGTGTTTTCTGTGTTGTTGTGTTTCAATGGAGTCATTCTGTGTTTCCGTTGTTATGTTTTCTTTGTTATTTCTGTGTATTCTGTGTTATTTTTATGTTTTATTTCTGTGTTTTCCTGCTTCCATTCTGTCCCTCAGTCTGACCTACGTCGTGAGAGGATGGATGTTAGATGATCTGGTCTCCTCACTGTTCCTCCACCATCCAGTGGATGGACTGTAGATGTTCCTCTGTGGTCCAGTGGATGGACTGTAGATGATCTAATGGTCCAGTGGATGGACTGTAGATGTTCCTCTGTGGTCCAGTGAATAGACTGTAGATGATCTAATGGTCCAGTGAATGGACTGTAGATGTTCCTTCGTGGTCCAGTGGATGGACTGTAGATGATCTAATGGTCCAGTGAATGGACTGTAGATGTTCCTCTGTGGTCCAGTGGATGGACTGTAGATGATCTAATGGTCCAGTGGATGGACTGTAGATGTTCCTCAATGGTCCAGTGGATGGACTGTAAATGATCTAATGGTCCAGTGGATGGACTGCAGATGTTCCTCCATGGTCCAGTGGATGGCAGCAGAGAGGAGCTGCTGTTGATGCTGAGGAAGCTTCTCCTCCTCACTTCTGCATCAGCCGCTCCAGCACCGACTTCCTGTCAGACCTGCAGCCTTCAGCCGCTGCCTCTGCACCGGGCAGCAGGAGGCTCGTGTCGGCGGCTCGGAGGGACGTCTGGAGCTCCAGCAGCAGCAGAACCAGAAGCGGAACCAGCGGCCGTAGATGAGGATAGCTCGCCCCGGAAGCTCCAGCCGTTCCTGCTCCGCCTCCCCGCCTCTCCGAGCGGCCGCCGCGGCTCCGCAGCGCCGCAGATAGCGTCAGTGGAGCGGGGCTGCCGGCCCTGATGCTCGGCCCGGCCTGCACCGCCACCCGCCGCCCGAGCGCCCTATAGGGACCCGCAGAGCCGCCACATCCAGCCGGCCCGAGGCCCGCAGGAAGGCCGGAGAAAGGAGCGGCGGAGCGCAGTACCGACCCGCAGGGAGCCGCAGCCGGAGGTGGATGATCCGCCCCGGAGATGGCTGTTCTCAAGCTGGCGGAGCAGGTAGGAAGGACCGCTGTTAGCTTAGCACCGCAGCATCCCTCCGACAGCCGGGCTCCGCTTTGTGTTTCTGGGAATGGAATGGGTTTAATTTGGGGGTAAATTAAACCGAACCTCCGGACAGAAACCGAACCTCCAGACTTCCTGTATTTCTGCCCGGAGGTTCGGTTTAATTTACCCCCAAATTAAACCCATTTCATCCTGCAGACGGTGGACAGAGAACCGTCAGAATCTGGACGTTAAAGTGAGATTTTATCTGAAATGTTCCGTTAAATGAGGACAGAACATCTCCGGTTCTTCTGCTTCCTTCCGCAAACTGCAGTAATCAGAGAGTAAACGGTAGAAGTACTGCAGTATTTAGAGAGTACATGGTAGAAGTACTGCAGTACTGAGAGTACATGGTAGAAGTACTGCAGTACTGAGAGTACACGGTAGAAGTAATGCAATATTTAGAGAGTACACAGTGGAAGAACTGCAGTACTGAGAGAGTACACGGTAGAAGTAATACAGTATTTACTTTAAAGTTAAATATTCTCCTTTTTTCTGAACTACAGCCTCACAAACACTGAGCATTTAGTCAGAATAAAAGAACTGGGGATAAAAGATCAGATTACACGTTTTAGCATTAAAAATATAATTAAACACTTAAATGTTTAATTAAAGAAAAAAATCAGAAGATCTGAAAAACCAGCTGCTAGCATGACAGCAGAGCTAGCTTTAGCTACTAGTTTCACACTTTATCCATATTTAAAAATATATTTTGTTCAAATTTATTAAGATAACATAATTTAAAAATACTGTAAACTACTGCTTCTACAAGCTACCGAGGCTAAAAGCTAACTAGCTTAGCAGACTTAATGTGATGATTTTTAAATCTTATTTTAATTTGTGTTATTCATAATCAGGGCCGTGCAGAGACCTTTGGAGTTTGTCGAAGTTAAAAGGAGGCACATGGAGCACGAATATGAAACACCATCCAGAAACATACCTGACAATATAACTGGCTGAACTGTAGCAACCCATATTCAGGAAGAATGGAAACAGTGGTGCAATGGTTAATTCTCTGGACTACTGATCAGAAGGTCAGTGGTTTAAACCCTGATGTGGCCACAGCTGGACCCATCAAACTATTGTTGTTTGAGTTGAATTTACATCACCATTAGACACTGGACTGTTTAACTGTGGCTACTCTTCCTGGAGTCCTTGCTTTTAAATTTCATACCTTTTCCAGACATAAACTGTAGAGTCACGGATTTGCTCCATGGTGCTGATTCATAATCTGCCCTTTATTATTCATAGTGCTAATAATAAGTTTAAAAAAAACAATTAAATGATATAGAAATCATGTATTTAAATGTGTTTGTACTTTTATTCAGTTTGACTATCCACTTTGCACAAGACAGCAAGGTTCTAAAAGTTTTATATTTTATATTTATGCATATTATATTTAATTTGTCTATATATACAAATGTTATAAACAAGTACTGATATCTTTAAATGAGAGGTTGAGAAAATCACAATTCAAATTCTTCTAATTATTATTGTATTTATACTGCAATAGTCCAAAATTATGTGAAAATGCATGTACGTAGTTTCAGTGAAATAACATAACCTCTGTCTCATTGCCTCTAGAAACAGGAAACACACTGCAACTCACTGACAGTAAAATAATACATCTCTCTGATGCACTTTGCCCATGACAACAGAAACATACAGAAACAAAAAGAAGCCTGGCAGACTTTATCCTCTCAGCAGCTGTGTGGTTAACTAGCGGCTAGAACTGATGACAGGTGTGTGTGCAGAGTCAGACACACACACACAGGATGCTCACTTCATCAGTCATCTTGCAAAAATACACCGTACATAAACGAATCCCGCTGCAGAACCTCCTCTCCATCAGGACCATCAGTTGTTCATGTCCTCCCTCGGGTCTCCGGTTTCTAGACTAGCGGCGCTAGCGCAGAGCTACAGGGAACATCTGGACCCCTCAGAGCAGTGAGGGACGTCTACGTAGATCACGTGACCGACCGACGGTAGATCTGAATTATTTTTAGTTTTGTTTTATTTATTATTTTGGTCCTCAGAGACTTTTACACACACACACACACACACACACACACACTTACAAATAAAAACAAAATTAAATAGAATTTAAAAAAACAACTTTGACAACAGGGCACTTTGGGCATCGAGGAAAAATGGGGCAGGTGCTTCAGCACTTCTTCTAAAAGCTAACTAGCTAAGCGTTCTCCTAAAAGCTAATTAGCTAAGCGTTCTTCTAAAAGCTAACTAGCTAAGCGTTCTTCTAACACCTACCTAGCTCAGCATCTTTCTAGCAGCTAACAGGCTAACGGCTAGCTAGTGTAGCCCAGTGTCTTTCTAGCAGCTAACAGGCTAACAGCTAGCTAGTGTAGCTCAGCGTCTCTCTAGCAGCTAACAGGCTAACAGCTAGCTAGTGTAGCACAGTGTCTCTCTAGCAGCTAACAAGCTAACAGCTAGCTAGTGTAGCACAGTGTCTCTCTAGCAGCTAACAGGCTAACAGCTAGCTAGTGTAGCTCAGCGTCTCTCTAGCAGCTAACAGGCTAACAGCTAGCTAGTGTAGCTCAGCGTCTCTCTAGCAACTAACAGGCTAACAGCTAGCTAGTGTAGCTCAGCGTCTCTCTAGCAGCTAACAGGCTAACAGCTAGCTAGTGTAGCTCAGCAGAGGAGCTCAGACCTGATTTCCAGTGATTTTATTCAGTGATTCAGCTGCCAGTTAATAAATATTTCTACGTTTACCTCCTGATTAATAATTAATAATAACTAATTAATAAAGGATCTGCTGGTGCTAATGGACGACAGAGCGCTGTTTTTGAGACGCTGGGTTTTTGTCTTGAACTAAAGTGAATCATTCTGAGGTTCTGATAAAATTAAAACGTCACTTTTTAATTTTAATTCTCGAACATTTATTTTAATCTTTAAGCTTCTTTCCAAACAAAACAGTCGACTGATTATTGGGATAATTACCAGATTTATCCATAATGGACTTGAATTAATACTGAATGTCCTTATTAATGATTTTACTGTGAAATTTCTACTGAATCTTTACTGTGTTTTATTGGAACGTTTATCTCACTAATGATGTGAATTATCCCTAGTAGAATGCAGGTTTATTGTGTTTTATTGGAACGTTTATCTCAGTAATGATGTGAATTATTCCCGTCAGAATGTAGCTTTCGTGTCCGTGATGCTGGAATGTTCAGACTTCAAACCTTCTTCTCTGATAATCGTCTGTCCAAGGAGACACAACTTCAAACTGTTCAGTCTCAAAAACACTTAAAGTTCATAAAGAGCAGATATTCTGCAGCAGTTACCTGAAGCTGTCCATAAAATGATTAAATCCAGAATAAATTCACCAATAAATCAGATGATTTACTAATAAAAATCTAAGTTAGTGTTTAAAGCGAAACTAAAAAAAAAACTAAAGTCATGCCTAAATGAGGATAAATGTAAATAAAAATATACGTTAGTTGGTAAAACAAATAAAATGCAAACAACAGAAAAACAGAAAATATGTAATATGTTAAATAAATAAAATACAGACTAAAAAAAGCATTAAATCATGAGTACAAATAAAAATATATATTAGTATGTTAAATAAAAAATAGAAATACAGAATACATGTGGTGGTATATAAAACAAGATAAACAATAAACATTCATGAATAAATCAGATAAATGTAAATAAAAATATGTTAGTATGTAAAACATAATTTAGAAGCTGAAAAAAGAATACATCAGATAAATGTAAATTAAAGTATATATTAGTCAGACTGTTGACGATTAAAGAACGTTTTAGTGGAACATGAACTAAGAACAGAATCTGATCAGGAATCAGCTGATTGATGGATTGATTGATGGATGGATGGATTGATTCATGGTTTGATTGATTGATGGATTGATTGATGGTTTGATTGGCTGATGGATTGATTGATGGATTGATGGATTGATTGATGTTTGATTGATGGATGGATGGATTGAAGCTAACTAGTTATACACCATCTAGCTAAACATTCTTCTAAAAGCTAACTAGATAGACATTCTTCTTAAAGCTAACTAGCTAAGCATTCTTCTAAAAGCTAACTAGCTAGACATTCTTCTTAAAGCTAACTAGCTAAGCATTCTTCTAAGAGCTAACTAGCTAGACATTCTTCTTAAAGCTAACTAGCTAAGTGTTCTGTTAAAAGTCAATAAATATTTCTTCTGGTTGATAAATTTTAAACATGACTTGTATTTTTATTCTTGATAATTTATTTGGATCTTTCAGCTTCTTTACAAACCAGACAGTCGACTGATTATTGAGATAATTACCAGATTTATACATAATGGATAATCTGCATTCAGCAATACATAGGAAACTCCTACAATTGTGGAACAACATGAAGGAGAGAGAATCAGTCAGAAGGACTCAGAACGATGGAAACCAGAAGAAAATCAGTTCATTGTTTTACAAACATTGAAGACCTATAATCAGTCCACCAGGTGTTATTAATGGTGTGTTTAGGTGATACTAACGGTATGTTCAGGTGATACTAATGGTGTGTTCAGGTGATACTAACGGTGTGTTCAGGTGATACTAACGGTGTATTCAGGTAATACTAACGGTGTATTCAGGTAATACTAACGGTGTATTCAGGTAATACTAACGGTGTATTCAGGTAATACTAACGGTGTGTTCAGGTAATACTAACGGTGTGTTCAGGTGATACTAACGGTGTGTTCAGGTAATACTAACGGTGTATTCAGGTGATACTAATGGTGTGTTCAGGTAATACTAACGGTGTATTCAGGTGATACTAATGGTGTGTTCAGGTAATACTAACGGTGTATTCAGGTGATACTAATGGTGTGTTCAGGTAATACTAACGGTGTATTCAGGTGATACTAACGGTGTGTTCAGGTGATACTAATGGTGTGTTCAGGTGATACTAACGGTGTGTTCAGGTAATACTAACGGTGTATTCAGGTGATACTAATGGTGTGTTCAGGTAATACTAACGGTGTGTTCAGGTAATACTAACGGTGTATTCAGGTGATACTAATGGTGTGTTCAGGTAATACTAATGGTGTGTTCAGGTGATACTAACGGTGTGTTCAGGTAATACTAACGGTGTATTCAGGTGATACTAATGGTGTGTTCAGGTGATACTAATGGTGTGTTCAGGTGATACTAACGGTGTGTTCAGGTGTTATTAATGGTGTGTTCAGGTGTTACTAACGGTGTATTCAGGTGATACTAATGGTGTGTTCAGGTGTTACTAACGGTGTGTTCAGGTGTTACTAATGCTGTGTTCGGGTGTTTCCATACTGCTGTCCTCTCTGTTTGCTTTAAACACGACCTGAAGTTCAGCTGAGTCTCACACTGTCCATGACTGTTGGTCTAATATCTTCACGGTTCTGCCACGGTTATATTTTTTGCTTATTTTTCACTGTGACGTAGAATGAAGTGATTTTGGTGAAATATCTGGTTTTCAGACACAGATGAGCACTTCAAGGACCGTTGGACAGCAACATCCTAAACCAGCTCATGTTAGCATCTACATTAGCCTCGACAAGCTCATGTTAGCTTCTACATTAGCCTTGACAAGATAATGTTTGCTGCCACATTAGCCTAGATATGCTAACATTAGCTTCTACATTAGCCTAAACCAGACAATGTTAGCTTCTACATTAGCCTCGGCAAGATAGTGTTTGCTGCCACATGAGCTTAGACAAGATGTTAGCTTCTACATTAGCCTAGACAAGCTAATGTGAGCTGCTACGTTAGCCTAATAAATTTTGCCTTTCTGGGTTTGGGTTGAGGTTTCAGACTCTAACTATGAGGATTTGTTGTTTTTCTCTGCTTAATATTAATTTAAACTGATTATTTCCAACTGTTAAACTGTCATCGACACCTTTGAAGCTATTTTTGTCGGGTAAATGGACCAAAGCTTAGAATTGTTATAAAAATCATCAGAAATTCACCAAAAATTAACTGTTTGCACCGAACAAGCTCAGAGGCCACGAGTCACTCAACTGGACCAGCAGTCATGTGACAGGAAGTCAGGAAGTATGAGGCTGAACTGCAGGCATTGTTACACAGATTAAATGTAAATAACAAAATATTTTGTTGTGTAGCGCCACAGTTTCAGTACTGATGATCTGTGAGCATCTGAAAAACCCTGGATATGTTGGTTCCTGGTTGTTTATTTTCTGAAGAATCAATAATCAAATAAATAGTTTTTTTTTTTAGGAGTTTTAGTGAATTATTTTTTCTTTTTCTGGTTTCCATCGTTCTCACCTCCATCCAGGACTTAGAAACACACCTGTCTGTCTGCTACTTGCAGGAAGTGATGACGAGGCACAGATCGCTCACAGGAAGTCGTGTTGCGTTTTTAAGCAGAAGTGAAACGCTGCTCTGTGGTTGGTTCCTCTTTCAAGGTTCTGAGAAGAAGAAGCTGTGCAACAGGAAGTAGGCAGAAACACACAGGAAGTAGCGACTAATTCGGCCAGCGGTTTGATCAGCGACAGATCCGTTCAGATCAGACCGTTAGATGCTAGTTAGAGGTTTCTATATTTACCAAGGAGTACATTTACTCCACCCTACAGACTGTTGGTTTATTGACAGGAAATCATTTTATTTTTATATTAAATGTATTGTTTTGTCATGTTTTAAGAGCAGTTCACATTATGGCTCATTATGAGCTAGTGCTGTTAGTTAAAGCAAGTTAATATTAGCATCTAAGTTAGCATGAACAAGATTACATTAGCTGCCTAAATAAGATAATGCTAGCCGTTATATTAGCCTAACAAATGCCTGTTAGCCTATACACGATCATATTAGCTACTGGGTTAGCCTAAATAGGAAAATGTTAGCTTAAAAAGACAACATTAGCTCTTAACAAGATAGCATTAGCTGCTACATTTGGCTACACAATGTTAATGTTAATTATTGTGTTTAAGCTAATGTTAGCTTAAACACAATAATGTTTGCTTTAACAAGGTCACATTAGTTGCTATTTTAACTTAGACAAGATAGTTTTAACCGCAACATTAGCCTCACCAAGATAATGTTAGCTGCTACATTAGCCTAAACAAGATAACAGTAGGTGCTACGTTAGCCTAAACAAGATAATGGTAGCTGCTACATTAGTCTCACCAAGATAATGGTAGCTGCTACATTAGCCTCACCAAGATAATGGTAGCTGCTACATTAGCCTAACCAAGATAATGGTAGCTGCTACATTAGCCTAACCAAGATCGTGGTAGCTGCTACATTAGCCTTAACAAGATTATGTTAGCTACTAAATTAGCCTAAACAAGATGATGTTAGCTGCTGCTAACCAAGATAGTGGTTAGGCTAATGCTGCTACATTAGCCTCACCAAAATAATGATAGCTACTACATTAGCCGAAACCGGATAATGGTAGCTGCTACTATGTGTTTTATGGTACCTCCACCCCTCTACCTCTCTACCTCTAGCCCCCTACCTCTACCCCCTATCCCCATACCTCTATCCCTCTATCTCTATCCCTCTATCTCTATCCCTCTACCCCTCTATCTCCACCCCTCTACCTCCACACCTCTATCTCTATCCCTCCAGCTCTACCTCTCTACCTCTACCTCTCTACCTCTACCCCTCTACCTCTATCCCTTTACCTCCACCCCTCTATCTCTGTCCCTCTACCCCTCTAACCCTCTACCTCTTCTGTCCCTCTCAACCCATCCGGCCAGCAGCAGATGGGTCCCCCACATAAAAAGCCGGGTTCTGCTCAAGGTTTTTTTTTCTGTTAAAAGGGTGTTTTCCTTGTCAGTGTCTCCTTAGGGCTGCTCTGGGGGTTCAGGCATATGGGTTCTGGAAAGCATCTTGAGACAATTTTACTGTAATTGGCGCTATATAAATTGAATTGAATTGAATTGAATTGAATTGAATTGAATTGAATTGAATTGAATTGAATTGAATTGAATTGAATTGAATTGAATTGAATTGAATTGAATTGAATTGAATTGAATTGAATTGAATTGAATTGAATACGTTAGCCTCACCAAAATAATGATAGCTACTACATTAGCCAAAACAAGATAATGGTAGCTGCTACATTAGCCTAACTGAGCTAATGTTAGCTGCTACATTAGCCTAAACATGATAATAATCAGCTGTTACTCATGACAACAATATTCCTGGTAAATAAACTAAATAAATCAGATAAAGTTTCTGGTCACTGAACCTTTTAAATAGATTTAGTGAATGAAACAGATTAAATAATAAACATAAAGTTAACTCGATGTCTAGTTCCTGATGCTAAATGGTTCTTGTTAGCAGAGATTAGCTGTTCCTTTAAATCCTAATGTAACCTGCAGGTCTGTGGGTTCAACATCCAGCATGTTGTAGTTCAGGTTCTGTCTGACCTCAGGGCCTCTGTTTACCTCCTCAACACAAAATAAGGGCCTGTAGACGTGACCTTGGCGTGTTCTCTGCTCAGGCATGTTGTTTTCTGATCGTATCTCCAGAGAACGTTCTGAGGAGCAGATAGAAGAGGAGTTTGGAAGAGTCTGTAAACAGCAGCTTCGTAGTGTGGGAAGATCATCCTGCTGAACGCTCTGCTTCATCACGTCTGCTCTCTCTGATGAAGCCTTACATGTGTGGCGTGTTCCTGTTGTCATACGTGTGTCATGTGAAGCTCTCTGACGGTTCTGTCTCCTCCTACAGCCTCCTCTCGTCCAGGCCATCTTCAGTGGAGACCCAGAGGAGATCCGGATGTTGATCTACAAGTCTGAGGACATCAACGCTCTGGTGGGACGCACACTCAGAAAATACACACACACACACACACACACACACAGTACACACACACACACACACACACACACACACACACACACACACACACCTACACACACACACAGATTATACACACAGATAATACACACACAGAAAACACACACACACACACACAGATAATACACACACACACAGAACACACAGATAATACACAATCATACACACACTCAGAAAACACATACATACACACACACACACACAATACACACAGATAATACACAGATAATACACACACACACTCAGAAAATACACACAGATGATACACACAGATAACACACACACACACAGATAACACACACACACAGATAACACACACACACAGATAACACACACACACACACACTCAGAAAACACACACACACACGCACACACACACACACACATAGTACACACAGATAATACACATACACACACTCAGAAAACACACACACACACACACACACACACACACACTCAGCAGGATCTGTGGTTTCCTGTTTACGTTTTCCTCAGAGGAAATGGTTTCCAGTCTTCTATCTGCAGTACCTTCTGTCTAATTGATTCTAAACATACATTTTTATTTTTTCATTTAGTTTTTTATTATTATTTAGTTTATTTTTAAATGTTGTTTATAACCTTTTCTGAATGGGGTCAAACAGAAGCTCGTTAGTTTTCAGCCTGATTACTGTAATAATAATAATAATGACCGTCAGTCTCTGGTTCTTATTAAAATGAACCTAAAACATCATACTGATAGTTTAAATAAATATATGATGATATAAAAAATAAAACATAAATAATCCTTAAAGAAATAAATATAGAAGTAAACAGAAGAAAGAAAAAAATTCAATTAAAGACGAAAACTACAATTAACGAAAATTCACTTTTTTTCAGATTTTATAAAAATAAATAAAAGGAAACAAAAAAAATTAAATTAAACAATAAAAAGAAAAATAATTTAAAAAATGATAATTGATTAATAATATATAAAGAATTAAAATACACAAATAAAATAAATATAGCTAATAAATTGCCAATAGATGAAATAAAATTAATGACAAATGAATAACTAATAATAATACGTAAATATAATAAAATAATGATAAATTGACAATAAATTAGATTACATTTTAAAAAATGAATAAAAACATAAATACATAATTAAATAAAATGAAAAATATAATTGTGAAAATATTTATAATTAAAATGAAGCAAAATAAAATATCAGTAAATAAAATAAAGCAGGTTTCTGTGTTTAGGTTCTCAGGAATCAATAAAACTGAAAATCTGTGAAAACATTTTAATGCAGATAAAAATCAGAATCAGTTTTAAGGAAATAAAAGCCGACTGAGCTGCAGACATCTTCTTCTTCTTCACTTTCTGTTTTAGAGCTGCAGCTCAGTGAAGCCAAAGTTCAGTTTCCTCAACAGCAGGAAGTGGTTCTTCAGGTTCTACTGAAGGAACTCTGAAATCACAGCTCACATAATCATCAGATCAGCTGCAGACGGATCCGTTAATATAAACCGTGGAGGAGTTAAATAGAACGTAGAGGAACCTCAGTGAGTTCTGGAGTCAGCTGGAGGAACCTCAGTGAGTTCTGGTGACAAATTTTGATGTAAACAGAAATTCAGTTTGTTTATAATGAAGCTCCTCAGGATCCTTCGATGTTCCTGAGAAAAATTCTAATGAGCTGCAGCTTCACTCTGAGACCACCCAAATTGAATCAGAGCAGCAGAATGTAGAACCGAACAACAGGCTGAAGATAGAACCGAACATAGAACCGAACATAGGAGTGAGGGGACCTCCTGGTCCCTGAACCAAGAGGTGTGAGGGAGTTGTAATGTTATCTGGATGGTTACAGACATGATGCGGGTAGAAAGAGACTCTAAACGACTACAAAGAGACACAAAATAACACAAAAAGATGCCATGAAGCACAGAAAGACAAGAGAAAACCACAAAAAGACTGACAACCACTAAAATATACAAAAAGCTCCAAAGAAAAACAACTACAAAGAGACACAAAACAACAACAAAAGGACTGAAAACAACCACAGAGATGCAAAAGAACCTTAAAAGACAACAACACGAGAAACAAATCACCCAGAGACACAACAACCACACACCGGTGTAACCTGAACACAGCAGGATGTTCAATGGATGTTAGGGACGTAGGAGAGTCCTGATTGGTTGTTAGGGATGTAGGAAGGTCCTGATTGGTTGTTAGGGATGTAGGAGGGTCCTGATTGGTTTTTAGGGATGTAGGAGGGTCTGGATTGGTTGTTAGGGATGTAGGGGGGTCTGGATTGGTTGTTAGGGATGTAGGGGGGTCTGGATTGGTTGATAGGGGTGTAGGAGGGTCTGGATTGGTTATTAGGGGTGTAGGAGGGTCTGGATTGGTTGTTAGGGATGTAGGAGGGTCTGGATTGGTTGTTAGGGATGTAGGAGGGTCTTGATGTCAGAGTTTCTGTTACAGGATTCAGAAAAACGAACTCCGCTCCATGCAGCTGCCTTCCTGGGAGATGCTGAGATCACCGAGCTGCTCATCCTGTCTGGTAAACTCCTACTAGTCTGTACTAGTCTTTACCTTCTAGTCTTTAACTCCTCCCAGTCTTTACCTCCTCGTAGTCCTTATCTTCCTCTGGTCTTTACCTCCTCCTAGTCCTTACCTTCTTCTAGTCTTTGCCTTCTAGTCTTTACCTCCTCCTAGTCCTTACCTTCTTCTAGTCTTTACCTTCTCGTAGTCTTCATCCATTTCTATAAATCAAATGTGATTTTAATCTAATCATGTTTCTACTCTTCAGGAGCTCGAGTCAACGCCAAAGACAACATGTGGCTCACACCTCTACACAGAGCTGTAGCTTCACGGAGTGAGGTGAGGACACACCTGTACCTGTACTTCACCTGTACTGTATCTGTGATGTACCTGTACTGTACCTGTGATGTACCTGTGATGTACCTGTATTGTACCTGTGATGTACCTGTACTGTACCTGTGATGTACCTGTACTGTACCTGTGATGTACCTGCACTGTACCTGTACTGTACCTGTGATGTACCTGTATTGTACCTGTGATGTACCTGTATTGTACCTGTGATGTACCTGTACTGTACCTGTGATGTACCTGCTACACCTGAGCAGGTGAGTGATAAGTTTATCTGACTTGTCCTTGGGTCCTCAGGAGGCCGTCCGGGTTCTGATCCGTCACTCAGCTGATGTAAACGCTCGTGATAAGAACTGGCAGACGCCGCTGCACGTAGCAGCAGCCAATAACGCGCTGCGATGCGCTGAGGTCATCATCCCCCTGCTCAGCAGCGTCAACGTGTCGGACCGCGGTGGCAGAACCGCTCTGCACCACGCTGCCCTCAACGGGCACACCGAGGTACTGCAGGATCAGTAATACAATACAATACAATACAATATAATACAATACAATACTATACAATATAATATAATATGGCTGGGTGTTTGAGGTCACTGATTTACTGATTAACTGGGGATGGACCTTTGAGTTGCTGGTCTGGATGATGCCATCAGGACGATCCTGGGATGTTCAACTCAACAAGAATTATTCACAAACAGCCAAATCTAAAGTTATCAGTGGGAGGAGACAGATGGAGCTGAACGGATTCTTCTCTAAAACCTCTAACCTCTGGATGTTTTGGTCAGATGGTGAATCTGCTGCTGGCTAAAGGAGCCAACATCAACGCCTTCGATAAGAAGGATGGCCGGGCGCTGCACTGGGCCGCGTTCATGGGTAAATTCCTTCTTTTAGCTGCTACTGCTTTGTACCGGAGACAGAGATAGGTCTGGAGTTAAACTGTAAACAATAAGAATCAATTCTGACCTGCAAACTTCAGTTTTAATGAACAGGTCAAAGGTGATGAAAGCAACTGAAACATAAATCAAGACAACAGAGTTCATAAATCTGTAAATATCTACGGTGGCCGAGAGGTGCAAACCAAATTTACCTAATGCAAAACACTTCTACAACCTCCAAGACAAATTTACAAGCAACAAAACACTTTTACAAGTCCAAAAACACTTTTACAATCTCTAAGACAAATTTACAAGCGACAAAACACTTTTACAAGTCCAGAAACACTTTTACAACCTCCAAGACAAATTTACAAGCGACAAAACACTTTTACAAGTCCAAAAACACTTTTACAAGTCCAAATTTAACCGGAAAGGGAATGTCCCAACTCCGGGGTTGAACCGGAAGTGACAACGAGGAGCGGCTAATGCACTCTGTCGGTCTGATCTGTGCCATTTAAACACTCTAAAGACCGACCACACAAAAAACAAAACCGCGTCAATTGGTTCGTATGTTCCCCACAAAACGGGCAAAACATCACCCGCTCGCTTGGTTCACCATCAGCAACAACCAAAAGTAGCATTAGCCGCTCCTCGTTGTCACTTACGGTTCAACCCCGGAGTTGGGACTTTCCCTTTCTGGTTACATTTGGATTTGTAAAAGTGTTTTGCATTATGTAAATTTGGTTTGCACCTCTCGGCCACCGTAAATATCAGCCTGAAGAACTGATGTTTTAAACTAATGATGGATTGACAGTTGGGGAATTTTCTAGTTTTTCTTTGCATTTATTTCATAGTGCACTTTTCAAACTTTTGAAAACATTTATTTATCTGTATTCACAGTTCTGTCCAGAAGTGTTCCATGTTTCTGCAGTTAATGAGCGTTTTATCAGTTCAGTGTCCAGGTGTTGATGTTCGTTCAGGTGTTGATGTTCATTCAGGCGTTGATGTTCGTTCAGGTGTTGATGTTAGACCAGGTGTTGATATAATTCAGCGTCCAGGTGTTGATGCGTGTTGCGCCCCCTGCAGGTCACCTGGACGTGGTGTGTCTGCTGGTCAGTCAGGGAGCAGAGATCAGCTGTAAGGATAAACGAGGATACACTCCTCTGCACACGGCGGCGTCCAGCGGACAGATCGCTGTGGTCAAACACCTGCTGAACCTGGCTGTGGAGGTCTGACATCACAGCTTCACACCTGTACACTCACTAAATGTTCCAACACTTTCAACCATTTAATCAGTAGCTAGTCATTTTAAAGATTTATCGACTCTTATCTGTTTATTACTGTTATAGTTCACCATAAATCTACTTACATATACTACTTAATCTATTATTTGAAGTCAACATATTTATTACCTTCAGTTAGCTAAATAACCAATACATAACTAATGATATACTTCTAGATAACGGTGAATATTTTAGGGTTTACATTTAGCTAACCTTTTAATGCATTACTTTTAGCTAACTAATAATTACCTTTAACCAACCATTTAATTCCTTCGCCAACTGTTTATGACTTTTTAGCTATTTATTACTTTAATTTAACTATTTATTTCTTTTAGCTAACTATTTATTGCTTTTAGCTAACTATGAGTTTTAGCTATTACTTTTAGCTAACTATAACTTTTAGCTAACTATTTATTACTTTTAGCTATTACTTCTAGCTAACTATTTATTATTTTTAGCAAACTATTACTTTTAGCTAACTATTTCTTTTCACTAACTATTACTTTTAGGTAACTGTTTATTATTTTTAGCTATTACTTTTAGCTAACTGTTTATTACTTTTCTCTAGCTATTACTTTTTAGTTAACTATTACTTTTTAGCTAACTGTTACTTTTAGCTATTATTTTTATCTATTACCTTTTAGCTAACTATTACCTCTTAGCCAACTATTACTTTTAGCTAACTATTTATTACTTTTAGCTATTATTCATTTTAGCTAACTATTACTTTTAGCTAGCTATTACTTTTAGCTAACTATTACTTTTATCTATTACTTTTAGCTGTTACTTTTAGCTAGCCCTTTACTTCATTAATTCTGATTATTAACAGTTCATCCCATCACTTTTATCTAATTATTTGCTCTAATTGTTATTTTTATGCACAGCTGATCTATTCTGACTTTAGTCTGGCTGTTTTTTAATCTCTCTGATTGTTCAGAACTAAGTGTATGTGTCCATGTAGACATGAATCTGTCCTAACGTGTCTCAGATAATAACACTAACTCAGTGTCGGACCAGAACAACAGTCCTCTGTGTTCTGACTACAGACCCACTCATTGTCGTTCCACCACCACCGGCTCTCTCTCCTTTGGTTGTAAACCTCGTGTTGTTCTGCGGTTACAGATCGATGAGGCCAATGCGTTCGGGAACACGGCGCTTCACGTGGCTTGTTTCAACGGTCAGGACGCCGTCGTCAGCGAGCTCATCGATTACGGCGCCAACGTCAGCCAGCCCAACAACAAGGGCTTCACGCCGCTGCACTTCGCCGCCGCCTCCACCCACGGAGCTCTTTGTCTGGAGTTCCTGGTCAACAACGGCGCCGACGTCAACGTACAGGTGAGACGGACTCCTGATACCTGTCCTCTTATTTATCCCCTCCTGTTCAGACTGTATCAGTGACATGTGAAATATTACTTCTACTAAACTATCAAAGGCTTATTGGCTCAGCTTCCACATCAATGGTAGCATTTTTATTCCATGTTTTCTGTGTTGTTTGCTAACCCTACTCTAATCACAGTAACAGGGTTGCTAATCCATGCTAATGTGATCTTTTTCTCAGCAGTAGAAGCTAGATATTTAGCTGCTGTTACTGCTGACCAAGAGGACAAACTGACTGATGGAAAACAGTCCAAAGAATTAGTCTGATCCTGATAATATGAGCTGGAGGGAGATATTCAGTCAAGGCTGACAATGGAATGGAAAGATGGAAAATGGAAGAGAGGACATAACTTTGCTCTACACATTCTGTAGGAACACTGTTGGATGATGTAAACGACAAAAAGAAGACACAAAACTACAAAAACAAGACACAAAATGACAAAAACGAGACACAAAACGATGGAAATGAGACACAAAACGATAAAAACGAGACACAAAACGACAAAAACGAGACACAAAACGATGGAAATGAGACACAAAACGATAAAAACGAGACACAAAACGACAAAAACAAGACAAAACAATTAAAATGAGACACAAAACAACAAAAATGAGACACAAAACGATTAAAATGAGACACAAAACCACAAAAACGAGACATAAAATGACAAAAATGAGACACAAAATCACAAAAACGAGACATAAAATGACAAAAACGACACAAAACAACAAAAACGAGACACAAAACGACAAAAATGAGACACAAAACGACAAACGAGACACAAAACGATAAAAACGAGACAAAACGATTAAAATGAGACACAAAACGACAAAAATGAGACACAAAACGATTAAAATGAGACACAAAACCACAAAAAGGAGACATAAAATGATAAAAATGAGACACAAAACGACAAAAACGAGACATAAAATGACAAAAACAAGACACAAACCCACAAAAACGAGACATAAAATGACGACACATAAAATGACAAAAACGAGACACAAAACGATAAAAAGACATGACAAAAACGAGACATAAAATGACAAAAACGAGACATGAAATGACCAAAACAGATTATGCTAACATGTTGTGGGACACAGGTTCCATGAATTTGTCCTCCAGTTCTGGAATGATCCAGATACTTTTCTCTTCCAGCCTTATTTAGTTCACTTAGTTCATTTTCACGAATCTATTTCTATTTACGTATTTCAGACATGTCAGAGTATCATATAGGAAAAAACACAAAACAGACAAACAGAAGCTAAAATAACGTCTGAAAACGAGCAGGATGAAGTTGAACTGAATAGAAAATTTCAAACCTTCTATTCATAAACCTCTTTAGAACCTCCAGGAACATCTTCACTGTTCCACATTAATATATTCATCCTGCAGTGTGATTGTTTTGTAGGTTTTTATTGAATAGTTTTATAGTTGAAGTCATGTTGAGATTCACCCACATATCCAGAAACTTCTACTCTTCATGGAGAAAATGGCTTTTAAAAATGAAAATTTCTTCTTAATTCCTAGTTTCCAGCGTAGCTTCAGTTGTTTATCAGGCAGGAACTCCAACAGTATTTGTAAATCAATAGATTGTTATTCTATTTCATGTTCTCTGTGATTCTTCATTCATTTTTCTTAATAATAATGTTATTATCAATAAAGTTTTATCTGATCTAATTTCAGAGTCGTGACGGTAAAAGTCCTCTTCACATGACGGCGGTTCACGGACGCTTCACTCGTTCTCAGACGCTCATCCAGAACGGTGAGACCTCATTAAGGCTCCTCGTTAAGGCTCCTCATTAAGCCTCCTCGTTATCTCTTCCTCTTCTCTTATTAAACCACATTTTCCTGTAGGTGGGGAGATCGACAGCGTGGATAAGGATGGAAACACTCCTCTGCACATCGCTGCTCGTTACGGCCACGAGCTGCTCATCAACACCCTCATCACCAGCGGAGCCGACTGCACCAGGTGAGTTACTTCGCCTTTCCTCACGTTAAACCCCCACAGTGACACGCTGTCTAACAGAATCTCATGTGTCCTTCAAGGAGAGGAGTCCACGGCATGTTTCCTCTGCACCTGGCCGCCCTGAACGCTCACTCTGACTGCTGCAGGAAGCTGCTGTCCTCAGGTAGCTCCACACGCTAACCAACAGGAAGTAGGTCTAGATTAGGTTGGTGTAAGAAAAAACATCAACAGGTTAACACATGTTTAAACTCTGAACTAATGTTGTCTCCTCAGACTTCTGTGGAGGTTCTCAGTCATCCAGGTCCTGGTGATGTAGGAGCTTCGGTAGAAAGCAACTGGAGGTTCTGGAAGACGTTTCTAGAAACGTCTTCCAGAACCTCCAGCTCCTACCATCTCCTCATCCTGCAGATGTTTTTCTATCTCCATGTTTCCTCTCTACTCTGTTCATCATCTGTAGATGTTCCACCATGCTAGATGGATGTCCTACAACTTGTTCTTGTCATCTCCTCTTGTCGTTTTCTGTCTTGTTTTGTGTCTTGTCAATCTGTGTCATTTTTGGCTTGTTTTTGTTTTGTGTCTAATTTGTGGTGTTTTCCGTCTTGCTTCTGTTACTTGGCCTTGTTTTTATTGCCATTTTGTGTCTTTTTTGGTCTAATTTTTGCCATTTTCTGTGTCATTTGGGTTGTTTTATGTCGTTTTGTCATCTTGTGTCTGTTTTTCTTGTTTTCTGTCTTATTTTTGTCATTTCTTGTCTCTTTGTGGTGGTTTTATCTCCTCATCCTGTAGATGTTCTTCTATCTCCATGTTTCCTCTCTACTCTGCTCATCATCAGTAGATGTTCCTCCATGCTGGATGGATCTACCTGCTCCTCTGTTCTCTGTTTTTGCTACATTTATTTTATTTTCCTCTCAGTCTCTCTGAGGAAACAGTGCCTGCAGTTCAACCTAAATACTCTCTGAATTTTTAAAGGTTTTGTTGTTGGTCACGGCAGAGTGGATTACGGCTTCTCTGTTCTGTTTGCACGATGTGTTTAACGCTTTATTTGAGTTAAATATTAGTTTAATGCCAGCATGTTTGGAAAAGTTTACAGTCGACGTTATGCACTAACAAAAAAATCAATTCATCATCATCCTCAAAGCCCTTAGACATGGACAGTGTATGTTTTTTCTGTAACTTAAAGACTGAAATCAACCAAAAGTGATTTTTTTTTGTTCTTGAAAATGTGATAAGAAGCCAAACAAGTGAACAGAAATCATGTAAAATGATTATCTGTTAACGACTAAATTAACAGACAACTACTCTGGTGATTGGATAATTAGTGTCGAGTATTTTTAAAGAAATGATCTAAATTCTCTAATTCCAGCTTCTTTAATGTGAATATTTTCTGGTTTCTTTCCTCTCTGACAGTAAACTGAAGATCTGTGGACTAAACCGGACATTTAAATGATTAAGCATTAAAATGATCAACAGATCAATCAATAGTAGGACTTATTACTGGTTTCAGCTGTGATTTAAAATAAAAGTCTAATCTTACATGTTTCCTTCTTAAACCAGATCATTATTCGCTATAATAGAAGAACAAAGTGGTTCCTTCTTGTCGTTTCTTGAGGATGGGTTTTTAATAGAAGTCGTCTGGAAACAGAACTCATCTTTAACTCACGGTTTAATCCAGCAAAGCTCCAGTAAATCACATTTAAGCTGCTGTCTGTCCAGAACATGAAGTTATTTCACTCTGAATCAGCGTTTCCTCAACCTGCTGACTCATCTGTCAGTTTACTGGGAGCTTCTGTTTTCTGGCTGCTGCTGCTGAATTACTGAACAACGAGATTCCCTAACTTAACTCTCGATCCGTCATTGTTCTGACAGCACAGGTCCTCTTAGAGTCTTCTGGTTGCTGTTGTTGATGAATAGTTTGTGCTCATGTCAGACGTTTAGTTTGGTTCTGAGGGTTGCAGAGGAAGAAGCATTAAACAGAACCAGACAGGAAGCTTCCTGGATCCAGATAATCAGCAGATTTTAAAGTTTGTGTCTGGAGGCCTGAAGCTGGATGGAACCGGCTCCTCCTGAGGTTCTGCTGAGTCACTGAAGTCCTCAACAAAGAAGTCATTTAAAGAGTCTGAGCAGCTGCAGAACGTGACTGATCAGGACTGTTGTATCTGAACTGAAAGAACCTTTCTATCTGCAGAAACTGATTCTACGTCTTCAGGCTGCTGTTGAACAGAAACAACTCTGATCACCAACAAATATCTTCACTATCCATCAGTTCTTTGGACTGAAACAGGTCATAAAATGGTGAAACGTGTTCCTCAGTGTTTCCCAAAGTCCTCCATGACAGAGGAGTTTGTTGTCGTCAACCCAAAGATTCATTTTACTGTTAAAGAGAAAGAAAGAAGCCAGAAAATATTCACATTAAGGCTGGAATCATATTTAACCAGACCAATGAGTGATCCAAATAGTTGGAAATAAACGTTCCAGGTGTCAACTAGTCGATTAATCGATCAGAAAATCAAGAAAAAGTCCAAACTGAAGTCCTCATACCAAAGATAATCAATTTACTGTTGAACAGCAGGAAAGAAACAACCAAAATATTCACATCTAAGATGTTTATTTTCATTTTAAGTTACTAAAGCCAGTAAATTGGTTCTGAAAATAGCAGCAGATTAATTTAATAGTTGACAACTAATCAACTAATGGATTAATGATTGCAGTTCTATTCAGTAACACACAGAAAAAGAATCCATTATAAGCAAAAGTCCTGCGTTTAAAGTCAGAATTCTATTTTATTTTTCCTATTAATATTAAGTATATAATTATTCCTGCTGTGAAACAGACCTTCTTGCTGCTTGTTTTGTTCAATTAAGAACATGCAAAAACATTTTTAGACATTAAAATTTAATAATTTAAAGGAAAAGGCAGCATTTGAGAAGCTGAATACAACAAAATTTTATGTATTTTACATTAAAAACGTCAGAATTTCCACCGTGCCTGAACTCTTCGTGTGTTTGGTTTGTGAACAAAACCTTAATTTGTTCAGTTAAGCAGCAACTACAGCTAAAAGAAAGAAAATTCTCGCCTCGGTACCTGAATTTTGCCCTTTTTGTGAGAAAACATCTTTAGTTTTGAGCCTTTCTGTGCCTGTTTTTTATATTTATGTCAGGAACACCACAACAGTGGAGTCCTGATTTTTCCAAATCAACACTCAGAGTCTCTCAAGTCAAAGCAAAGTTTTACTCAACATGAACAGAACACCGTCTGAACAAGTGACTGAAAAAAGCCAGAAACAGCGTAGCTTTTCTACAGGTACATTATCATCTTGGTTTGTGTTCTCTTTGGTTCCCTGCCGGTTAGATCTTGGTTCTTCTCTACAGCTCTTCATGTGAAGATTACTGAGCACAGCTTCCTATGAGTTCTATAGTGTTACAATGAATAAGAACATTTAATCATGAAATACAATCATTTTAAACCGTTTCATGTGTGATGATAAACCTGATAACTGACCTGTAGTTTGGCCTGCAGCCACCAGGGGGCGCCACACAGACTCTGAGCTGCCTGCTGCACTTTTCCTGTCTCTGTCAGCGACCCGTCTGTACACCTGTCCGTGTATTTACCCGTACCTAACCCTCGTTTCATGACCTGTTGCACTAACACCTGTCTCTCTCTCCACTTCCTGTCTCTCTCTCTGTGGTTGGCTGCTGCCGTGTCTTGTCCCGCCTCCCTCCGTCTGCCTGCACCGCCCCCTTCAGGTTGGAGGTTTAGCATAACGTGTTCTGACTCAGTCCTGTCTGCAGGCTTCCAGATCGACACTCCAGACAGTCTGGGGAGGACCTGCCTCCACGCCGCCGCCGCCGGAGGGTGAGTCCCTGTTGAACCACATCCTGAGATCTGGACGACATTTCTACCAGAACATCACCATAAAGTTAGACAAGAAACAGTTGAAGCTGATAAAACTGAACGTCCATTGTACCAAAGTCTAAACCAAAATACCAAATAAAAAAAATTTAATTTACGATAAACGGAAAAAATCTGCTCATGTTTAGAGTACATGTTAACATCAGTCTAAAAAGCTAAAATTAGCTGCTACTTTATCCTAAACAAGCTAGTGTTTCTCACTATGTTAACCTAAACAAGCTAATGTTTCTCACTATGTTAGCCTGAACAAGCTAATGTTTCTCACTATGTTAGCCTAAACAAGCTAATGTTTCTCACTATGTTAGCCTAAACAAGCTAGGGTTTCTCGCTATGTTAACCTAAACAAGCTAATGTTTCTCACTATGTTAGCCTGAACAAGCTAATGTTTCTCACTATATTAGCCTGAACAAGCTAATGTTTCTCACTGTTAGCCTGAACAAGCTAATGTTTCTCACTATGTTAGCCTGAACAAGCTAATGTTTCTTGCTACTTTAGTCTAAACACAGTTCTAATGGCTGCTACATTATCATAAACATGATATTATCAGCTGCTATGTTAGCCTAGCCATATTAGCTTAAACACCATAAGATCAGCCGCTACATTAGCCTAGCCATATTAGCTTGAACACCTTAATCTTAACCGTTAAATTAGTCGTAATGAGATAAGAATGTTAGCTGCTACATTGGCGTAAACATGATATTATCTGCCGCTACGTTAGCCTAGCCATATTAGCTTAAACACCATAAGCTCAGCCACTACTTTAGCCTAGCTGTATTAGCCTAATTACCATAATATCAGCCACTACGTTAGCCTAGCCATATTAGTTGAAACACCATAAGATCAGCTGCTACATTAGCCTAGCTATATTAGCTTAAACACAATAAGATCAGCCACTACTTTAGCCTAGCTGTATTACCTTAACATAATATCAGTCACTACATTAGCCTAGCCATGTTATCTTAAACACCATAATGTTAACCGTTAAATTAGCCAAAAGGAGATAAGAATGTTAGCTGCTACATTACCCTAAACAAGCTAATGCTAGTGACTAGGCTAGCCTGGAAAAGGGATGTTCTTACTATGCTAGTCTAAAAAAAACTTTATTAACCACTACATTATTGACCTAAACAACATGAGGCTAGCCGCTATGTTAGCCTGAACAAGATAATCGTACATGCTACGTGAAATTAGCCAAAATAACCTTTGTTACCATGGTAGCCTAGCCATTACGGTCTGAATAAGCCAATGTTAGCCGCTGTGTTAGACTGAACAAAATAAACCTAGCGGCTTACTACCTTAGCCTAGCCACGTTAGCCTAAACAAATTAGTGTTACGGAATACGTTAGCCTTACGAAAGTACTGTTATGAATGTAGTTTTATTCCAGATTATTGTAGTATTTGCTGTAGTAATAGTACCTCTGTGTGTTTGCAGTAATGTGGAGTGTGTTAAGCTGCTCCTGAGCAGTGGAGGTGAACACAACCGGAGAGACAACTGTGGCAGGTAGCACATAAATATATCTCTATCTGTGTTTATATATCTACACGTGGACAAAATTGTTGGTCCCCCTCGGTTAATGAAAGAAAAACCCACAATGGTCACAGAAATAATTTGAATCTGACAAAAGCAATAATAAATAAAAATTCTATGAAAATTAACCAATGAAAATCAGACATTGCTTTTGAACCGTGGTTCAACAGAATTATTTAAAAAAATTAATTCATGAAACAGGCCTGGGCAAAAATGATGGTACCCCTAGAAAAGACTGAAAATAATGTGACCATAGGGACATGTTCAATCAAGGTGTGTCCTCTAATTAGCATCACAGGTGTCTACAAACTTGTAATCAGTCAGTCGGTCTATTTATAGGGTTACAGTAGTCACTGTGCTGTTTGGTGACATGGTGTGTACCACACTAAACATGGACCAGAGGAAGCCAAGGAGAGAGTTGTCTCAGGAGATTAGAAAGACAATTATAGACCAGCATGTTAAAAGGCTAGAAGACCATCTCCAAGCAGCTTGATGTTCCTGTGACTACAGTTGCACATATTATTCAGAAATTTAAGATCCATGGGACTGTAGCCAACCTCCCTGGATGTGGCCACAGGAGGAAAACTGATGACAAATGGAAGAGACGGATAATAGGAATGATAACAAAAGAGCCCAGAACAACCTGTAAAGACATTAAAGGTGAACTCCAAGGTCAAGGTACATCAGTGTCAGATCACACCATCCGTCGTTGTTTGAGCCAAAGTGGACTTCATGGGAGACGACCAAGGAGGACACCATTGTTGAAAACAAATCATAAAAAAGCCAGACTGGAATTTACCAAACTGCATGTTGACAAACCACAAAGCTTCTGGGAGAATGTCCTATGGACAGACCAGACAAAACTGGAACTTTTTGGCAAATCAGCTCTATGTTCACAGATGCAGAAATGAAGCATATGAAGAAAAGAACACTGTCCCTACTGTGGAACATGGAGGAGGTTCTGTTATGTTCTGGGGCTGCTTTGCTGCATCTGGTACAGGGTGTCTGGAATCTGTGCAGGTACAATGAAATCTCATGACTATCAAGGTATTCTAGAGAGAAATGTGCTGCCCAGTGTCAGAAAGCTTGGTCTCAGTCACAGGTCATGGGTCTTGCAACAGGATAATGAGCCAAAACACACAGCTAGAAACAGCCAAGAATGGCTAAGAGGAAAACATTGGACTATTCTGAAGTGGCCTCTATGAGCCCTGATCTAAATCCTATTGAACATCTGTGGAAGGAGCTGAAACATGGCGTCTGGAGAAGGAACCTTCAAACCTGAGACAACTGGAGCAGTCTGCTGATGAGGAGTGGACCAGAATACCTGCTGAGAGGTGCAGAAGTCTCACTGACAGTTACACAAATGGTTTGATTGCAGTGATTGCCTCAAAAGGTTGTGCAACTAAATATTAAGTTAAGGGTACCATAATTTTTGTCCAGGCCTTTATTTTTAAAATAATTCTGTTGAACCATGGTTCAAAAGCAATGTCTGATTTTCATTGGGTAATTTTCATAGAATTTTTATTTATTATTACTTTTGTCAGATTCAAATTATTTCTGTGACCATTGTGGGTTTTTCTTTCATTAACCAAGGGGTACCAACAATTTTGTCCTTGTGTGTGTGTGTGTGTGTGTGTGTGTGTGTGTGTGTGTGTGTGTGTGTATATATATATAAAAATGTGTGTGTGTGTGTATATATATATACACACACACATACATACATATATATATATATGTGTGTGTGTGTGTATAAGATGTAATAAACTCCAGTCCGTCAGTCAAGTGTGTTTCTCTGTCGGTGTTTCCAGGACTCCTCTCCACTATGCAGCTGCCAGTCGACATTTCCAGTGTTTGGAGACTCTGGTAGCTTGTGGTACTGCTATTAACGCCACTGACCAATGGGGGCGCTCTGCTCTGCACTACGCTGCTGCCTCCGACCTGGACAGGAGGTGAGTCTTTAAGAAAACCTGCAGTTAAACATTCCTGGGTGGAGTTTAGTCTGCTGACGCCCTGTTAGCTCAGGTGTTAGTATCCACCTGTTAGCTCAAGTCTTAGCCTCCACCTGTTAGCTCAGGTGTTAGCATCCACCTGTTAGCTCAAGTGTTAGCCTGGATGGTGTTGATGCTTTTATTGTTTATTTTAACTCCCTGTTTCGTGTCCTGCAGACGTCGTGTTGCTCTGGAGCCGGAGAGCGACGGAGTTCAAGCTGAGAGGGAGAAGGAGGCGGCGCTGTGAGTCATATGACAGGAAACATCTTAACCTGGAGCTAAACCCAAAATACACACTGATGCTAATGCTACTCAGATACAGCTGCTCAGAGTTTTCACTGATTTTATAAACACTTCAATTCATTCTAAACATGTTTGTCTTTTCTACATAACTGCTGCTGTCCATGTTTTAAATTCAGAACATCTACAATCAGGTTCCTCAAAAACCTCTTTGTTTGCTATTAAAACCTTCATTTTTTTGTAAGAGAAACAAACATCCAATATTTTGCAGTTTTATAAAGTCTGAAACAAGCAAATTTATTGTCCAATAAATGCGGGAAAAAAATGGACAAATTTAACCAACTATGACTGTTTTTTTTTTTTAAACAGAATTTATAAATCATTGCTGGTTTCAGGTTTGTAAATGTGAATATTTGACATTTTTCTTTGTCGTAGAGACCTACATTTTCTGACATTTTATAGACAAAACAAATTTATCAGTAGTTTAAAGGCACCTCTAGATCTCATTTTGTATAGGACACTGAACCTAAATCTGAAACGGATCAATAAGAGTAATAGATAAACCTTAGCGCTGATACTGCAGCTGATATTGTACATGTTATTGATATTATTGTCCATCAGTGATACAGTGGTCTAATAGTCATTTCCACAGCTTAATGTTTGCAGCGTTTTGCTGCTGTTTTAACATTCTCACCTCTTATAAGAGTTATATATGATATAAATACATATTTGTGATTAATCAAACCTCTAAAATGCTGCTTTTATCGCAGATGTCTGGACTTCCTGCTTCAAAGTGGAGCGACAGCATCTCTGAAGGACAAACAGGGTTACAGTCCAGTTCATTACGCTGCAGCGTACGGACACCGACACTGTCTGGAGCTGGTCAGTTCATACCACATGCTACATACATAGCACATGCTACATTCATACATACTACATACATACTACATGCTACATACATACTACATGCTACATACATACTACATGCTACATACATACTACATGCTACATACATACGACGTGCTACATACATACTGCATACATACTAAATACTACATTCCACATACTTCATACATACTACATACATACTATATACTACACACATAATACATACATACATACTCCATACATACCACATTCTACATAAGTACTACATACGTTCTACATACATACATACATACCACATACTACATACATTTTACATACTACATGCATACTACATACTGCATACAAACTACATACACTTTACATGCTACATAATTGCCACATACATACCACATACTACATAGTACAGTACGGTGGCCCGCTGCTGAATGAACCTTCACAGCAGAGTCCTGCACTGTGTCGGGTACTCGCCAGTACTCGGGTAAACTACAGATAACTATCTTGCTCAGTATCTACTCTTTGATACATCGGGTTAATACGACGTTAATTACTCGCGAGAGCGCGGCCTTGAAAGTGACGTCATGTCAAACATCCAGGCACCAAGTCGGAGAGCCTGCTGCCGCTGCTGAAAAAAATCCTACAGGAAACGCTGATACATATTGCATAGATATTACATAAATGCTATAAACATACTACATACATATTACAGGTGTTTGAGGTGTTGCAGGTGTTCTTTGTACAGGTTCCAGGTGTTTCTTCTACAGGTGTTCCAGGTGTTCCAGCGTCGACTGATTTATGTCAGGATGTTCAGAGAGCCTTCCAGCAGATCAATAGAACCATAAATGAGTCTGATCAGGTTTCCTTTGGTTCTGCAGCTGCTGGACAGAGACGACGGTCACCAAGACGACCCGGAATCTCCCAATGCCAGGAGTCCTCTGCACCTCGCCGTGAGTCAGGAACAACGACAATAATTTAATTTATAATGAGCTCAGATAATATCCACGGTCACTAAACACTACAGCTATAATATCTACAGTCAGACTCTGAATGATTCCAGGATTTTTAAATAGAATTTCAGGTAAATGTTTCAAAACCAACGTTCACAGAAAACCTGACAGAAAGTGATGCTTTGTGCTGCTGGATAAATACCTGGAGTTAAACCAAAGTGCTGCTCAGTTCAAGTACAAGGACATAAAACACAGTTCCAAGCTTTAAATCTGAATAAAGTATTAAGATACTTTATTCAGAATGAAAGATACAACACAGAGATGAAGTGAGAGTGGAGCTGTACTGGGTTCATATGAATGAAAGGAGGTGAATCTGAAGTCTGAACAGTTCTCACATGAAAAGAGAAACTCTTCTACAGAGTCAGAACAACTGCTGCAAAGATTCAACCTGGTTCTGGATCTCAGAATGTCTGAGATCATCTAGGTGTTGGACTTCAGAGCTCTGATCAGGTGTAGAGATGCAGAGTTCTCATTTAAAACCCTAAAAACAAACATTCAAATCTAAAATGGATCCTGAGATGATGAGGAAGTCTTTAGAGGAGGAAGAGAGGTGAAGTCATGTGATGCTACTTCCTGTTTCCTGTTGACAGAGCAGCAGCTGAAATGTGATCTCATAACAGTTCTAGTGTTCCATCATGATGTTCCTCCTGTGGACAGTTTAATGGAGACACGTCATTAAATTACATCTGGACAACTTTAAACAGTCACAGCAGATTTTTAGATGTTTTATTAATCATCAGCTGTGAGTCTAAAGGTTTTTATTTCTTTCTTCAGGCGTATCACGGCCACGCCCAGGCCCTGGAGGTCCTGCTGCAGGGCCGGGGGGAGGTGGACCAGGGGGATGAGGCCGGCCGGACCCCCCTGGCTCTGGCTGCTCTGAGGGGACACACCGACTGCGTTCACACCCTCCTCCACCAGGGGGCGTCGCCGCGCTGCAACGACCGGCAGCACGGACGCACACCTGTACACCTGGCAGGTAACAGAGACAGGAAGTCCAGATGAGAGTTTAGTTTACACCTGGTTAAAGCTGTTTTTATAGTGAGGAAACTCTCAACCTTTAATCCTGATTATAGAACTAATGTTAGTTTAGTTCCAGGAAGCAGAGAGTCTGTAAATAAACCAGTTTGTTCCTCAGCAGGTAATGCTACATATATACTACATACTACATATATACTACATAGTACATGCATACTTCATACATACTACATTCATGCCACATACTACAAACATACTACATATATACTACATACACACTACATAAACACTATACACATGCTACAAACATTCTACATGCATATTGCCTGCTAAAAAATGCTACGTACTACAAACATAGTATGTACATAGTACACACAGTTCATATGTCTGATATGTGTGTATATACCAGGTCATAAGGAAGATGTCTGCAGTAATTATTCATATTCATACACCAAAATTGATGATGGTGATGGTGATGGTGGTGATGGTGATGATAATGGTGGTGATGGTGGTGATAATGGTGGTGATGATGGTGATGTGATGGTGGTGATGTGATGGTGATGTGATGATGGTGGTGGTGGTGATGATGGTGATGATGGTGGTGATGATGGTGATGTGATGGTGATTATGATGATGATGATGATGGTGATGGTGATGATGGTGGTGATGGTGATGATGATGATGTGATGGTGATGATGATGATGATGGTGATGGTGATGATGGTGATGATGATGATGTGATGGTGATGATGATGGTGATGTGATGATGGTGGGGATGATGATGATGGTGATGATGATGGTGATGATGATGATGGTGATTGTGATGATGTAATGGTGATGATGATGATGGTAATGGTGATGATGGTGAGGTGATGATGGTGGTGATGGTGACGATGATGATGTGATGGTGATGGTGATGTGATGATGGTGATATGGTGATGATGGTGGTGGTGATGTGATGGTGATGATGATGATGGTGGTGATGATGATGATGGTGGTGATGATGATGGTGATGGTGATGATGGTGATGTGATGATGATATGATGGTGGTGATGATGATGGTGGTGGTGATGATGGTGATGGTGATGATGGTGATGGTGATGTGATGATGGTGATGTGATGATGATATGATGGTGGTGATGTGATGATGGTGATGTGATGATGATGATGGTGGTGATGATGATGGTGATGGTGATGATGATGATGATGATGATGATGATGATGATGATGTGATGGTGATGATGGTGATGGTGATGTGATGATGGTGATGTGATGATGATATGATGGTGGTGATGATGATGGTGGTGGTGATGGTGGTGATGATGGTGATGGTGGTGATGATGGTGGTGATAATCATGATGATGATGATGGTGATGTGATGATGGTGATGTGATGATGTGATGATGATGGTAGTGATGGTGATGTGATGATGGTGATGGTGATGATGATGGTGGTGATGTGGTGATTATGGTGATGATGATAGTGATGGTGGTGGTGGTGGTGGTGATGATGATGATGATGATGATGATGATGATGGTGTTTCTTCCTCTGCAGTGATGAATGGTCATACGACGTGTGTTCGCCTCCTGCTGGACGAATCAGACGCTGCAGATCTAGTGGATGCTGCCGACTCTCAGGGACAGTAAGAAACCTTCATCCTCATTTATTCTTTTAAACCTCATTTATTCCTTTAATCCAGAGTTATTCCTTTAATCCAGATTTATTCCTTTAATCAGATTTATTCTTTTTATTATGATTTATTCCTTTTATTATGATTTATTAATTTAATCCAAATTTATTCCTTTAGTCCTGATTTATTCCTTCAATCCAGATTTATTCCTTTAATTCTTATTTATTCCTTTAATCCTGATCTGTTCCTTTTATTCTGATTAATTCCTTTTATTCTGATTTATTCCTTTCTGTTGGTGTCTTTTTATTCAGATTTTCTCTCCATAATGTAATAACTCTGACCTTCTGTAATGAATAACTCTAACCCTATATGATTTAACAAATCTGATCTCTATAATTAATAAATCTAACCTCCTATGATTTAATAAATCTGATCTTTATGGTTTAATAACTCCACCCCTCTATGGTTTAATAACTCTAACCCTCTATAATGTAATAACTCTAACCCTCTATGGTTTAGTAACTTTAACCCTCTATGATGTAATAACTAGAGCTGGAACATTGACGCTCAATTTCGATCAACTAATTACCGCGAAAATAACGCGTTAAAAATAATAACGCAATTAATTGCACCCACCTCAGTTCCCTCATTTCTGGCACACCGGTAACTCTGATGAACACTCCAGCCCAGTAGGTGGCGGTAATGAACCTAAAGTCTGTTTGTAGCCATGAAGAAGAAGCACAGGAAGTACTGAGTGAAGTCAGGCTCTGGTGAACAGTGAAGGAAGATGAGATTGAGCTTGTTGGACAGAAAGTTTCCTTTTAAAAATCTTCATGATGGCAGCTTGAATAAAAGCCTTTTTGTGTGCAAATTGTACAACAAAGAGTTTTCTGATCACTGCGTCACTTCAAGCCGACGGTATCACCTCAATGTAAAACATGTTGCTGTTAGCACCAGAGCTAACGTTAGCTACGAGTCATGCTAACGGCTAACGGTGTAGCCATCCCATAATAGACCACTTTTCTAGACAGTGCTTGAGTTTACAGAAAGTCTTAAAATGTTGAATAAAATCGCTATAATTGCACTTAGATTTGCAGTAATCTGTGAATGTAGCAGACAGATGAAAAATGCAGATAAATAGAAATGAAACATTTTTGTGGTTTAAGTTTTTACTCCGTCGAGGCTCTGCCTCCTTGGAGGAGGAATAACCTAAACAACAAAAATATCTCTTTTAATAACTTCATTGTAAAATTTTTGTTTATAAAAAAATTACATAAATAAAAATTGATATTCCTATATATAAAAAAGAACCATCAAAATTACACCATTTATCAGACCCAGAAAAGATGAAAGCAGAATGAATCTCTGGATTTTAAACTTTCTGAAGCTCCTTGAACTACTTATGCTGATTTTATGTGCCATACAGTGGAAAAAACAACTAAATTCAGGCTTTAAGTCATCAAAATCACTTTTTTCTATATGTCCCATTTTCCTTTTTTAAATAAATTTTAAATTATGAACATGTATATGTCTATTCATTGATTCAACTGTCAACCACAATTTTATTTGAATTGAAAAACTTTTTATTGTGTCAAATATTGCTATTTGACAAAACTGCAGTTATTGCGATTAATTAATTACAAAGCCTGTAATTAATTAGATTAAATTTTTTAATCCTGTCCCACCACTAGTAATAACTCCATCCCTCTACAATGTAGTAACTCTAACCTTCTATGATGCAATAACTCTAACCCTCTATAATGTAATAACTCTAACCCTCTATAATGTAATAACTCTAACCCTCTATAATGTAATAACTCTAACCCTCTATAATGTAATAACTCTATCCCTCTATAATGTAATAACTCTAACCCTCTATGGTTTAATAACTCTAACCCTCTATAATGTAATAACTCTATCCCTCTATGGTTTAATAACTCTAACCCTCTATAATGTAATAACTCTATCCCTCTATGGTTTAATAACTCTAACCCTCTATAATGTAATAACTCTAACCTTCTATGGTTTAATAACTCTGACCCTCTATAATGTAATAACTCTATCCCTCTACAATGTAGTAACTCTAACCTTCTATGATGCAATAACTCTAACCCTCTATAATGTAATAACTCTAACCCTCTATAATGTAATAACTCTAACCCTCTATAATGTAATAACTCTAACCCTCTATAATGTAATAACTCTAACCCTCTATGGTTTAATAACTCTAACCCTCTATAATGTAATAACTCTATCCCTCTATGGTTTAATAACTCTAACCCTCTATGATGTAATAACTCTTACCTTCTATGGTTTAATAACTCTAACCCTCTATAATGTAATAACTCTAACCCTCTATAATGTAATAACTCTAACCCTCTATGGTTTAATAACTCTAACCCTCTATAATGTAATAACTCTATCCCTCTATGGTTTAATAACTCTAACCCTCTATGATGTAATAACTCTAACCTTCTATGGTTTAATAACTCTAACCCTCTATAATGTAATAACTCTATCCCTCTACAATGTAGTAACTCTAACCTTCTATGATTTAATAACTCTAACCCTCTATAATGTAATAACTCTAACCCTCTATAATGTAATAACTCTAACCCTCTATAATGTAATAACTCTAACCCTCTATGGTTTAATAACTCTAACCCTCTATGATGTAATAACTCTATCCCTCTATGGTTTAATAACGCTAACCCTCTATAATGTAATAACTCTATCCCTCTATGGTTTAATAACTCTAACCCTCTATAATGTAATAACTCTATCCCTCTCCAATGTAGTAACTCTAACCTTCTATGATTTAATAACTCTAACCCTCTATAATGTAATAACTCTAACCCTCTATAATGTAATAACTCTAACCCTCTATGTTTTAATAACTCTAACCCTCTATAATGTAATAACTCTAACCCTCTATGTTTTAATAACTGTAACCGTCTATTATTAATATCCCTCTCCCTCCAGGACTCCTCTGATGCTGGCGGTGGCCGGCGGCCATGTTGACGCCGTCTCGCTGCTGCTGGAGAGAGAAGCTAACGTCAACATGGCCGACAGCCATGGACTGACGGCACTGCACCTCGGGGTGAGAATCAGTCTGGGAACGTTCCCTCAGCGTTATCTACAGGTTCTAATGATGGAGCTAATGATGGCTCTAATGTAGGACGTTTGAAGACGTTCTGTCATTTTAGATAATAAACCAACAACGTTCCTGAGAAGCTCAACGTTTATTCCACAATAACTGATAAATGTTCTCAGGATGTTCTCCATGTTTCTGTAATGTTAAATATTAAACTCTGAGGATGTTTTATGGAAACATTATAGAACCTTATTCTGTAAAATTTTCTCACAATGTTCCATGAAATCAAAGTGATGTTTTAATGCAGTGTTTGGTTTTATATACGTTAGAGTTTAACAATCTAACAACGTTATCATCAAACATTCTGGGAACTAAAAAACAACCTTCTCCATCAGAAACATTATTAGAACTCTATAGAACATTCTCAGAATGTTGTGAGAATAAATAATCTGGATCTCCATGGCTCCTCTAACTCAGACTTTGTTTAGTATTTCTGTCAGTTTGAGGAGAATTGATTCTGAACTCAGGATTAATCACTCAGCTCTGGTCTCACTGGTTCTGGACCTTCTCTGGTGTTCTAGCTGCTGTGTGGTCAGGAGGAGTGTATCCAGTGTCTGCTGGAGCAGGAGGCTTCGGTTCTTCTGGGAGACTCTCGTGGTCGGACCTCCATCCACCTGGCAGCGGCCCGAGGCCACGCCTCCTGGCTGAGCGAGCTGCTGAGCATCGCCTGCTCCGAACCGCCGTCGCTGCCACCACTGAGGGACCAGAGAGGGTACACCCCACTGCACTGGGCCTGCTACTACGGTCAGAACCGCTCACCCGTCTGTAACTATCACCCATCTAAAACCAACACCCATCTATAACTATCACCCAACTAAAACCATCACCCATCTATAACCATCACCCATCTATAGCCATCACCCATGTATAACCATCACCCATCTATAACTATCACCCAACTAAAACCATCACCCATCTATAACCATCACCCATCTATAGCCATGACCCATGTATAACCATCACCCATCTATAACTATCACCCATCTAAAACCATCACCCATCTATAACCATCACCCATCTATAGCCATCACCCATGTATAACCATCACCCATCTATAACTATCACCCATCTAAAACCATCACCCATCTATAACCATCACCCATCTAAAACCATCACCCATCTGTAACCATCACCCATCTATAGCCATCACCCATCTAAAACCATCACCCATCTGTAACCATCACCCATCTGTAACCATCATCTATAACCATCACCCATCTATAGCCATCACCCATCTAAAACCATCACCCATCTGTAACCATCACCCATCTGTAACCATCATCTATAACTGTCACCCATCTACAACCATCACCCATCTATAACCATCACCCATCTATAACCGTCACCCATCTATAACCGTCACCCATCTATAACCGTCACCCATCTATAACCATCATCTATAACCGTCACCCATCTATAACCAGTGATCTATAACCATCACCCATCTATAACCATCACCCATCTAAAACCATCACCCATCTGTAACCATCATCTATAACCGTCACCCATCTATAACCGTCACCCATCTATAACCATCATCTATAACTGTCACCCATCTATAACCGTCACCCATCTACAACCATCACCCATCTGTAACCGTCACCCATCTATAACCGTCACCCATCTATAACCGTCACCCATCTATAGCCATCACCCATCTATAACCATCACCCATCTGTAACTATCACCCATCCATAACCATCATCTATAACTGTCACCCATCTATAACCGTCGCCCATCTGTAACCATCACCCATCTATAACCGTCACCCACCTATAACCGTCACCCATCTATAACCGTCACTCATCTATAACCATCACCCATCTGTAACTATCACCCATCTGTAACCATCACCCATCTGTAACTATAACCCATCTGTAACCGTCACCCATCTATAACCATCATCTATAACCGTCACCCATCTATAACCGTCACCCATCTATAACCATCACCCATCTGTAACCGTCACCCATCTATAACCGTCACCCATCTATAACCATCATCTATAACCGTCACCCATCTATAACCGTCACCCATCTGTAACCATCATCTATAACCGTCACCCATCTATAACCATCATCTATAACCGTCACCCATCTATAACCATCACCCATCTATAACCGTCACCCATCTATAACCATCATCTATAACGGTCACCCATCTATAGCCATCACCCATCTATAGCCATCACCCATCTATAACCATCACCCATCTGTAACTATCACCCATCTATAACCATCACCCATCTATAGCCATCACCCATCTATAACATCACCCATCTATAGCCATCACCCATCTGTAACCGTCACCCATCTATAACCATCATCTATAACCGGCACCCATCTATAACCGTCACCCATCTATAACCATCGTCTATAACCGTCACCCATCTATAACCGTCACCCATCTATAACCATCATCTATAACCGTCACCCATCTATAACCATCATCTATAACCGTCACCCATCTATAACCATCACTCATCTATAACAATCACCCATCTATAGCCATCACCCATCTGTAACCATCACCCATCTGTAACTATCGCCCATCTGTAACCATCATCTATAACCGTCACCCATCTATAACCGTCACCCATCTGTAACCGTCACCCATCTATAACCATCACCCATCTATAACCGTCACCTATCTATAACATCACCCATCTATAACCATCACCCATCTGTAACTATCACCCATCCATAACCATCATCTATAACTGTCACCCATCTATAACCGTCGCCCATCTGTAACCATCACCCATCTATAACCGTCACCCACCTATAACCGTCACCCATCTATAACCGTCACTCATCTATAACCATCACCCATCTGTAACTATCACCCATCTGTAACCATCACCCATCTGTAACTATAACCCATCTGTAACCGTCACCCATCTATAACCATCATCTATAACCGTCACCCATCTATAACCGTCACCCATCTATAACCATCACCCATCTGTAACCGTCACCCATCTATAACCGTCACCCATCTATAACCATCATCTATAACCGTCACCCATCTATAACCGTCACCCATCTGTAACCATCATCTATAACCGTCACCCATCTATAACCATCATCTATAACCGTCACCCATCTATAACCATCACCCATCTATAACCGTCACCCATCTATAACCATCATCTATAACGGTCACCCATCTATAGCCATCACCCATCTATAGCCATCACCCATCTATAACCATCACCCATCTGTAACTATCACCCATCTATAACCATCACCCATCTATAGCCATCACCCATCTATAACATCACCCATCTATAGCCATCACCCATCTGTAACCGTCACCCATCTATAACCATCATCTATAACCGGCACCCATCTATAACCGTCACCCATCTATAACCATCGTCTATAACCGTCACCCATCTATAACCGTCACCCATCTATAACCATCATCTATAACCGTCACCCATCTATAACCATCACTCATCTATAACAATCACCCATCTATAGCCATCACCCATCTGTAACCATCACCCATCTGTAACTATCGCCCATCTGTAACCATCATCTATAACCGTCACCCATCTATAACCGTCACCCATCTGTAACCGTCACCCATCTATAACCATCACCCATCTATAACCGTCACCTATCTATAACATCACCCATCTATAACCATCACCCATCTATAACCGTCACCTATCTATAACCGTCACCCATCTATAACCATCACCCATCTATAACCATCATCTATAACCGTCACCCATCTATAACCGTCACCCATCTATAACCGTCACCCATCTATAACCGTCACCCATCTATAGCCATCGCCCATCTGTAACCATCACCCATCTGTAACTATCGCCCATCTGTAACCATCATCTATAACCGTCACCCATCTATAACCATCACCCATCTATAACCATCACCCATCTATAGCCATCACCCATCTGTAACCATCACCCATCTGTAACTATCGCCCATCTGTAACCATCATCTATAACCGTCACCCATCTATAACCATCATCTATAACCGTCACCCATCTATAACCATCACCCATCTATAACCGTCACCCATCTATAACCATCATCTATAACCGTCACCCATCTATAGCCATCACCCATCTATAGCCATCACCCATCTATAGCCATCACCCATCTATAACCATCACCCATCTGTAACTATCACCCATCTATAACCATCACCCATCTATAGCCATCACCCATCTATAACATCACCCATCTATAGCCATCACCCATCTGTAACCGTCACCCATCTATAACCATCATCTATAACCGTCACCCATCTATAACCGTCACCCATCTATAACCATCGTCTATAACCGTCACCCATCTATAACCGTCACCCATCTATAACCATCATCTATAACCGTCACCCATCTATAACCATCACTCATCTATAACCATCACCCATCTATAACCATCACCCATCTATAGCCATCACCCATCTGTAACCATCACCTATCTGTAACTATCACCCATCTGTAACCATCATCTATAACCGTCACCCATCTATAACCATCACCCATCTATAACCGTGACCCATCTATAACCATCATCTATAACCGTCACCAATCTATAACCGTCACCCATTTATAACCATCACCCATCTGTAACCATCATCTATAACCGTCACCCATTTATAACCATCACCCATCTATAACCATCACCCATCTGTAACCGTCACCCATCTGTAACCGTCACCCATCTATAACCGTCACCCATCTATGACCATCATCTATAACTGTCACCCATCTATAACCGTCACCCATCTGTAACCGTCATATATAACCGTCACCCATTTATAACCATCACCCATCTATAACATCATCTATAACCGTCACCCGTTTATAACCATCACCCATATATAACCATCATCTATAACTGTCACCCATCTATAACCGTCACCCATCTATAACCATCACCCATCTGTATCCATCATCTATAACCGTCACCCATCTATAACCATCACCCATCTATAACCGTCACCCATTTATAACCATCACCCATCTATAACCATCACCCATCTGTAACCATCATCTATAACCATCACCCATCTATAACCATCACCCATCTATAACCATCAACCATCTGTAACCATCATCTATAACCGTCACCCATCTATAACCGTCACCCATTTAGAACCATCACCCATCTATAACATCACCCATCTATAACCATCATCTATAACCGTCACCCATCTATAACCATCAACCATCTGTAACCATCACCCATCTATAACCGTCACCCATCTATCACCATCACCCATCTATAACCATCACCCATCTGTAACCATCACCCATCTATAGCCATCATCTGTAACCATCACCCATCTGTAACCAATCGCTGCTATTGATCCATACAGTGGAGTTACTGGTGTGTGTCTGCAGGTCATGAAGGTTGTGTGGAGGTTCTCCTGGAGCAGAAAGGCTGCCGATGCATCGATGGAAACCCCTTCACCCCTCTGCACTGCGCTGTGTGAGTCTCTGAACCTGGAACCTTCAGACGGGTTCTTCTGTAATTGAAGGTTGTATCTTCTAGTCATTGGATCAGAGCTGGGTTCTTCTCCAACCTCAGATTTAACTTCCTGTTTGTTTCAGGGTCAATGATCATGAACCGTGTGCGGCGCTGCTGCTGGAAGCCATGGGGTCGGACATCACCAGCTGTAGAGACTCCAAGGGAAGGTGAGGGTCAGCTCTGATGTTCTCCTGATGTTCTACTGATGTTCTCCTTACGTTGTGTTGATGTCCTGTTGATGTTCTACTGATGTTTTCCTTATGTTTTGTCGATGCCCTGTTGATGTCCTGTTGATGTTCTACTGACGTTCTGCCGACGTTCTGTGCTGCTTCCTGTTTGATCCTTCCTTCCTCCTCCAGAACTCCTCTTCACGCTGCAGCGTTCTCGGGTCACGTGGACTGTGTCCAGCTGCTGCTCTCGCATGATGCACCTGGAGACACCGTGGACGAATCGGGTCGCACAGCTCTGATGATGGCGGCAGAGAAAGGACGAGTGGCGGCTCTGGGTACGACGGGTTCTTACCTCTGTTAACTTGAGGAACGTTAACTTCCTGGTTCTGATGGTTCTGATGATGTTGTGTTTGTGCTGCAGAGGTTCTGCTGAGCGGCGCCGACCTCAGTCTGACCGATAAGGATGGAAACACGGCGCTGCACTTGGCCTGCAGTAATGTAAGAGCCCACTGGGGGCGCTGTTGTAGTGGTCACATTAAAGAATCAACGTTTACTGAGTTGGATCCTGCAGGAGAACGTTTCTACATCATTTTATTGTTCTTCCTCGTCCAGGGGAGAGAAGACTGTGTGATGTTGATTCTGGAGAAATTCTCAGATTCTTCGCTTATAAACGCCACAAACGCAGCGCTGCAGACGTGAGTATCTCTGAGAGAAGGTTCTGTCTCGTTCTAACTCACTGTGGTTCATGTTTAAAGTCCTGCAACTCTGAGGAACCAGAACATGAGATAAAGCCCAGAACCGATTAGATTTATGTGTTTGAATATAGCAGCCGGTCATTTTCTGCCCATTTAGACAAAATGAAAGTGAAAGTAAAACACATTCATACCAGATCTATCATTAAACTGTGTTTTCCCGTCAGTCCTCTGCACCTGGCAGCTCGCAGCGGTTTGAAGCAGGCGGTTCAGGAGCTTCTGTCCAGAGGAGCAAACATCCAGACGGTGGATGAAAACGGTAAAAATCAGCTGATTAAACCCTCAGAGCTGCTGCTGATGTCGGTCTGCATGAACGTTTCTTCTGCTGCTGCATGGAGCCGTTCTCATGATTCTAAAAGTCTGCTGCAAAGAATCTGTTGAAAAGGTTCCCACTGACCAGAGAGTTTAATGAGAACAGCCACGAATTATTGATTAATCAGAGTTTAAAAAACTTTATAGTCAGCAATTATTGATAAATCAGAGTTTAAAAGAACTTTATAGTCAGCAATTATTGATAAATCAGAGTTTAACAGAACTTTATAGTCAGGAATTATTGATTAATCAGAGTTTAAAAGAACTTTTTAGTCAGGAATTATTGATCAATCAGAAAGTTTTAAGTTTAACGTAACAAATACAACGTAAAACTGTTGAACTCTCTGATTTATACAGTTTGCTGTATTTATTACAGTGTCAAGCTATATAAATAAGAGTTTTATTATGCTAATGTACATGCTAATACGTGCTATGCCATGATAATAAGATTGCTTCCGTTGTCAAGGCTAGCTTCTTCCAGCTACGTCTCCTCACCAAGGTCAAGTCCTTCCTTTCTAAGCACGACCTGGAGAAGGCCATTCACGCTTTTATCAGTTCTCGTATCGATTATTGTAATGCTCTCTATTTTGGTGTCACACAATCATCACTCCGTCAACTACAAATGGTTCAGAATGCAGCTGTCCATCTGTTAACCCGCACATCCAGACACACTCACATCACCCCCATCCTCTCCACCCTCCATTGGCTCCCGGTCCATCATCGTATTGAGTTTAAAATTTTAACATTTGTTTTTAAAGCCCTTCATGGCCTAGCTCCTTTATATATATCGGAGCTTTTAACCATCCACCGCCCCAGTAGAGCCCTCCGGTCGTCCACGCAGATTGTGCTGGACGTGCCCAGGTCCCAGTATAAGCAGTGGGATGATCGATGCTTTGCTGTAGCCGCCCCAAGACTCTGGAATGCACTCCCACTCGAGCTCCGCGTTATTACCAACCTGCAGCTTTTTAAGTCTAGATTGAAAACCTATTTATTTAGACGTGCTTTCAAATCCTAGGACTGTTTTATGGTTTTTATGGTTTTATGTTTTTCTTAGTTTTGTGTTTTTATGGGTTTTATGGTTTTATAGTAATCAAAAATTGCATTGTTTTGTTTATTATTCTGTCTGGAATGCACTTTGGTCTTCTTCTATGTTGTTGGAAAGTGCTCTACAAATAAATTTTTGATTTGATAGATTGATAATGTCCCACCTAACATTAGCATGTACCAGTGAACAAATAACATTAGCTGGTACATTAGCCTGAACAAGATAGCATTAGCTGCTACGTTAATCTAAACTGTAGCTGTATGAAGACTCGGTCTGTCGGTGGGAACCTGAATAAAACACTGGCTGCTTGTTGCTTCCATGTTTCATTGTTGATGTTTTTATTGATCGTCTGGCTGGAAATCAGATTTAAAATGACAAGTCTATAATCGATCAGTTAGGATCAGACACACTGATATTGATTAGTTTCATTGATCGATGAGCAGCACATTAAAGGATGAAATGTTAGCTGCTACGTTAGCATAAGCAAGATAAAGTTAGCTGCTCAGTTAGCATAAACAAGGTGACATTAGCTACTATATTAATCTAAACAAGATAATAATAGCATTACATTAGTATAAAGCAGGTTAGCATTAGCTGCTGCTACATAAAGCAGGTTAGCGTTAGCTGCTACATTAGCAGCAGAACTAACTAATTAGTAGCAAACTTAAATGAACAAATTTCCCTTTGTGGGACTAAAAAAGGATATTCTATTCTAAGGATATTCTAAATGCTGATCAGTCTGAGTTTTAAAGTTCAGCATCCAGCCCAGTCTCATGTTGTCAGTGTTCTCCCAGTGTTCTCTCAGTATTCCCCAGTGTTCCTCCAGTTTTCCGCCAGTGTTTTCCCGATGTTCCTCCAGTGACCCCCCCCCCAGTGTTCCCAGTGTTCCCCCGGTGTTCCTCCGGTGTTCCTCCGGTGTTCCCCCAGTGTTCTCAGTGTTCCCCCCAGTGTTACCCCAGTGTTCCTCCAGTGTTCCTCCAGTGTTCCCCTAGTATTCTCCCAGTCTTCTCCCAGTGTTCCCCCAGTGTTCCCCCAGTGGTCCCAGTATTCCCCCAGTGTCCCCCCAGTGTTCCCAGTATTCCCCCAGTGTTCCCAGTGTTCTCCTAGTATTCTCCCAGTGTTCTCCCAGTGTTCCCCCAGTGTTCCCAGTGTTCCTCCAGTGTTCCCCCTGTGTTCCCCTAGTATTCCCCCAGTGTTCCTCCAGTGTTCCCAGTATTCTCCCAGTGTTCTCCAGTATTCCTCTAGTATTCCTCCAGTATTCCCCCAGTATTCCCCTAGTATTCCCAGTATTTCCCTAGTATTCCCCCAGTGTTCCCCCAGTATTCCCCGTGTTCCCCCAGTATTCCCCCAGTGTTCCCCGTGTTCTCCCAGTGTTCCCCCAGTGTTCCCCTAGTGTTCCTCCAGTGTTCCCAGTATTCTCCCAGTTCTCCCAGTGTTCCCCCAGTGTTTCACAGTGTTCCCCCAGTGTTCTCCCCGTATTCCCCCAGTGTTCTCTCAGTATTCCTCCAATGTTCCCCCAGTGTTCTCTCAGTATTCCCCCAGTGTTTCCCCAGTGTTTCCCCAGTGTTCCCCCAGTATTCCCCCAATGTTCCCCCAGTGTTCCCCCAGTGTTTCCCCAGTATTCCCCCAGTGTTCCCCCTGTGTTCCCCTAGTGTTCCCCCAGTGTTCCTCCAGTGTTCCCAGTATTCTCCCAGTGTTCTCCAGTATTCCTCTAGTATTCCTCTAGTATTCCCCCAGTGTTCCCCTAGTATTCCCGGTGTTCCTCCAGTATTCCCCCAGTATTCCCCCAGTGTTCCCCTGGTATTCCCAGCATTTCCCTAGTATTCCCCCAGTGTTCCCCCAGTATTCCCCCAGTGTTCCCCCAGTATTCTCCCAGTGTTCCCAGTATTCCCCCAGTGTTCCCAATGTCCCCCCAGTGTTCTCCTAGTATTCTCCCAGTATTCTCCCAGTGTTCCCCCAGTGTCCCCAGTGTTCTCCCAGTGTTCCCCCAGTGTTCCCAGTGTTCCTCCAGTGTTCCCCGTGTTCCCCTAGTGTTCCCCCAGTGTTCCTCCAGTGTTCCCAGCATTCTCCTAGTGTTCTCCAGTATTCCTCTAGTATTTCTCTAGTATTCCCCCAGTGTTCCCCTAGTATTCCCGGTGTTTCTCCAGTATTCCCCCAGTATTCCCCTAGTATTCCCAGTATTTCCCTAGTATTCCCCCAGTGTTCCCCCAGTGTTCCTCCAGTATTCCCCCAGTGTTCCCCATGTTCTCCCAGTGTTCCCCCAGTGTTCCCCTAGTGTTCTCCCAGTGTTCCCCCAGTGTTCCCAGTATTCCCCCAGTGTCCCCCCCAGTGTTCCCAGTATTGCCCCAGTGTTCCCAGTGTCCCCCCAGTGTTCTCCTAGTATTCTCCCAGTATTCTCCATGTTCCCCCAGTGTTCCTCCAGTGTTCCCCCACTGTTCCCCCAGTGTTCTCCCAGTGTTCCTCCAGTGTTCCTCCAGTGTTCCCCCAGTGTTCCCCCAGTGTCCCCCCAGTGTTCTCCCATTGTTCTCAGCGTTCTACCACTAACGTCTGCTGCTCTCTGCTTGGCCTCCTGCTCGGTTCTCCTCCTGTCCCTCCTTCAGGTCTGACTCCTGCTCTGGCTTGTGCTCCGAGCAGAGAGGTGGCCGACTGTCTGGCTCTGATTCTGGCCTCCATGATGCCTTTGTGCTCCCCTTGCAGCTCCGGGGCTCCGTCCCCAGGCGCCCTGCTGAGACAGCTGCCCCGCCGGGGGAGCAAAGGGCCGGCCAGCGGCCCCCGGGGGCCCCGCGGCCCCAGCAACCCCTCGGGACCCTCCAGCGAGGGAACCACCGAGAACGACTCGGAGGACTCGGAAACCTTCTGACCGAGTCTCCGGCCTCCTACCTCCGGCTGTGCACCTGAACGCATCACCTGCTGACCAGATGGAGGCAGCTACGGTGCCCCAGGAGGGTCAATATTCAGAATGTCACGAGTTCTAACAGGAAAAACACAGAAATACTCCATCTGTGAAGTAGAAAAACTGTTAATATATCAGTTTATCCTTATTTTCATAAATATTCTCAGTGACTTCTAAACTATCAGCTCTAAATAAATAGAAACAATAATGAAGATTTACTGATTAGAGCTGACAGGATTCACCAATTTAATCACTAAACTGTCAAATATTAAATTAGTCATGAACTGTTTAATAATCTATTGATCAGGTTGAATCATTAAAGTGTTCAGGAGGAATAATAATAATTCAGATTTCATCTTCAGTGTGAATATTTTCTGACTTCTTTCCTCTGACAGTAAAATCCAGGAAATAAATGAACTGAGTCAAGGAATTATTAATGGTAGCTCAACATTAAGGATGCTAACTAGCTAACCAGCTAATTAGCTAACCAGCTAACTAGCTAACCAGTAGCAGGTTGAATAGTTCAAACAGCAGCTCATAAACAGTTGGACCTGAAACCAGTGAATATTTAGTTTAATCTTCAGTTTGAAGAACATTAAATTATTTTCTCACAAAATACAAAAAATCCTGAAACTGTCGTCAGGATTCGATGTTTAACAGCAAACATCAGACGTGTTTGCTTTTAAAAGTTCAGATTATCTGATTGATCAGTAGCTAATCAATAAATGACAGCAGCTCTAACAGGAAACAGAAAGTAGCAGAAGAAACTACAATATAAGATAAAAATTGGAAACAGAATTATACTGAAGCCTAGTCAGTCTGAAAATGACTGAGTTTGTTTTAAACAATTAATAAATAAAGTATTGATTAGTTAAATATTGATCCTCTGGGGCTCCGCCTGCTGGATCTGGATCTGGATCTGAGGACCACCAAGTGATTCAACCTCCAGGGACTGAACAGCTGCAACCTGCTGCTGCATGAAGAAGAACTCAACCCACACCAGTTCTGGTTCTGGTCCTGGCCCTAGTTCTGGTCTGGGTCTACATGCTAGTGTTGGGTCCCCCCAGCTGGTCCTTCTTGGGTGCTAACCTCCACACCTCGGTTCTTTGGTTCTTCTGAGACTCTTTTTAAAGCCATTTTTAACTGTTTGTACAAAATGAAGTAGAAGATTCTGAGTACTTTTAAACTCTTTCTGATTTTTGCTCGTTGTTCTACCAAATATTTGAGGTGATTAATGTGTCCTGAAGGTTCTCCTGAGCAGGTGGAGAACTCTTTTTTTAACTGTTTAACAGCCGAAGCACAAATTAGTGGTTTGAAGTAGTTTAGATGTTGACCAGGAAGGAGCACAAACCTTCAGGCACATCTTCGTTCCCTGGCCCCGCCTCCTCCCAGGAAAAGGTCCAGAGAACAGCCAATAAGCTAACATGCTAATGAGCTATCTACACAGCAGTACTATCGGTCCACTTGGTCCACACTGAAGGATCTCAACTACTGCTGCTGAGTGTTCTGATGTTTGGTTCATGGTCCGCTGAGGATGAATCTTACTGGTCCTTTGATTTCCCCTCTAGCGCCACCATCTGGTTAGTTTTACCAAATACCAGCTAAAGTAAGGATATTCCATTAGACTTAGCTGTAAATGCTAACATTAATGTGCGAACAAACTGGTGTTGTGATGTTTATTCTATCTTCACCATCTTAATTTAGCATGTTAGCATGCTAACATTTTTTAATTAGTTAACAAAACATTTTCTCCAGAGAGTGGCGCGATAAAACTGAATTAAATATCAGGAAGTTAGCATGTGATACCATTAAAATTCATTGACTGTCAATACAAGATTCAATATAAACAAACCAAATCATTCTATAAAGTTCATGTATTTAAACCTAAAAGCAGCAGCTCATAAAATGCTAACGCTAATACAACATTATATTTCCACAGATGAATAATGTGAATAATGATGGTAGCCTGCTAATGTTTAATATCACTCACTTTGATGTTAGCAGTTTAATAGCTCATACAATACAACGTTAGCTGCTAATTTAGCCGACATAAAATCACATTAATCACTTTGTTAGCCTAAACAGCTTGACGTGAGCCGCTACATCCCCCCAAACAACATCTTGTCAGTCATTTTGTTTGCCTGAACAAGACCTTGTTTTCTGCTATGCTAGTTTCTTTGTTAATGTAAGCAAGAAAACCTCACATTAAGCTAAGCTATAAACATCACTACATTAGCTTGTGCAGAATGATACACTGTGTTGGTCTAATTTAGTTCACACATGATGATGTTAAATGCTACACTAGGCTAAAGAAGGTAATCTTAGCATCTGAACAAAACATCAGCTGCTCTGCTAACCCAAACATCACATTAGTCATTGTGTTAACCTGCAAAAAAATAACATTGGCGTAGTGTTAGCCTGAACTAGGTAACGCATGTGTGTTTCTATTTTAATTCACATGAACAGTGGGAGCTAATATGGCTAACATTGCTAACATGAACAGTGGGAGCTAATATGGCTAACATTGCTAACATGAACAGTGGGAGCTAGTACGGCTACCATCGCTAGCATAAACAGTGCGAGCTAGTACGGCTAACATTGCTAACATTAACAGTGGGTACGAAAATTTCCCCGCTGCGGGATCAATAAAGGTTTAATCTATCTACAGCTAACATGAACAGTGGGGGCTATATTGCTGACATTAACAGCATTAGCTAGTACGGCTAACATCGCTAGCAAGAACAGTGGGAGCTAGTACAGCTAACATCGGCAACATTAACAGTGGGGGCTAGTACGTCTAACAAGCTAACATGAACAGTGGGAGCTAGTACATCATCAAGCTAACATTAACAGTGGGGGCTGGTACGGCTAACATTGTTAATATTATAAGTGGGGGCTAGCAGAGCTAACTAGCTAGCAGCAGCATCCACAGACTTCTCCAGTTTGACTCTTCCGTGGACGGTGAACATGAACTGTACCGACCTGGATCCAGGTCAGGTGAGGAACGACCATATAAGGGAACGG